>NC_079904.1:19978770-20079571 GCF_024868665.1 Triplophysa rosa
ATGGATTGCCAAAACGTCTTTTCAGAATAGCCATGGCTACCGCATAGCCCAGGCTAGAGTTGGGGTTGTACAAGCAATGTGAGATAGCATCTCTTGCTTGGCCGACAGTGTACTGATGCAGGCGAGTGAGTGTCTCTTGATCTGGCACGGTGTCTTTATCTATCAAAGAGTAGAACAATCTCATGAACTGCCAGTACTTAAAGGGTTCTCCATCAAACTTGATGATGTCAACAGGTGGTAGGTGCATGGAATCGATGTGTGACTGATATTGTTGCCTTGACAGATCTAGTAGTTGGCATAAAGAATTCTCGTTCACTGTAGAAAGTGATGGACGAAAGTTAAGGGATGGGTTACCTGAGACAGGAGTCTCTTTATTTATTGTTGTTAACTCAGCCTTTCGACGATTTTCCTTCAACTCAGCATCTTTGAGTTTCAGTAAGCCTTTCAGTCCCTCCATTTCAAATTCGGCTTGCTGAAGTTGTAATTTAAACTCTTCACGCAGACGTTCTTCATGTTGAGCAATAAGCATGGAAAACTCTTTATTTTCTTTCTGTCTCAGATTTTGTAGCCGTTGAAGCTGGGTAGATAGCTGTTCTACAGAAGACATTGGAAAGTAAGCAGCGTCATCAAGCATTGGCTCTTCCTCTTGGAAATTAATCTGTAGATTCTAGACTTGGATCCTCCATTGCTGGCTTAAAGTCCTCCAGCCAGCTCAAGACTGTATGCTGCAAGTCTTGAACATCACGCAGGACTGATTTTAAATAGCCCTTAGAAGCATCAAGATCATCATCATCTTCTAATGTTTTATGGCATGTGTCATGAATCTCATGAAACCGCTTAACAGCCTCATCCAAAGCAACAAGTTTTATTTCCACCTCTTTGGGCTGGTTACAGTCCATAGCGGTTGTAATCTGTGTCATCAAATGTGTCACAGCAGCCTTTGCCACTCCACGTTGACGTTTGAGACCCATTTGTTGTTGCTCAGGAGTGGTATTTGTTTCTGAATCTTTGTCCATGTTGTCTTTAATCTTCTTAATTCCTAGTGTTTGACTTTAATGTTACCCATGAAATGATAACATTAACTTGAGATTTTGATTTTGTACTTTATTCCTCTCGTGCAGAACTCACAATGTACACATTTTGTCTTTGTTGTTGTCATTTAATTTAGTTGAGAGTATTTGTGCGTTATGTGTGTGGTCAAACTGTAAAAAACAAACAATTTACAATTACTATCCAATATTTTTCACATCAACAAAATAAAATGTCTACCATCTTAACATCAGCTTTATATAGTAAGCATTAAATTATATGCTTATAAATCAAATATATAGTAATCCCTGTAATGCTAATGGCACATATTTGCATTAAGCATGATCACATACGTGCTACAATCAACAACACGTACTTCTAGAGTAATCTCTGTTTCACAAACGCATATTTAACCTCGTTTACCAGCTAAATGCAACATATATTGCATGAATATTTTAACAAGCAATATAAAACAGTAAATGTCTACACAAACATCAAAACACAAGTGTATTACATTATCCGTTTAGGCGCTATGGCGCTAATCACAAAATAGCGATCTACATAGCCACACATCAGAAACTATAAATACACTTAAACCACATAAGAACTACTCACCACTGTGGGGATATATAGTTTTAAGTAATAGCTTCAAACTGGAATTGTTGTAAACCTCAAAATGAAACAACCTGGCTTTTCTCTCTTAGTGTTTCTCCCTTAGTGGTTTTTTTTGTCGCTCCTCCCCCCAAGCAGTCACCTGTGCCCACAGAATCAGCGACCTTAAAGGGACAGCACCCAACAACATCATTAGATAAAATAATCTAAATGATCTTATTTGCATACACTCACAATACCAGCAAAAGTTAGTGCTTTTGTAAAACAAGAAAAATGATGCCCGTTCTGCCGTCTCCATGACCTACCCGATACGATTTTCTGTTTATATTTGGCCTTGCCTACTATTTAGGCAATCCAAAGTGTCGGCACATATTTCTATAGAACACTTGAAATGTCTACTTTCAAATAAAACAATTCAGATCCAAAATTGTATGTAAATATTTAAAATGGCTATATGAGCAAAAAAGTTCAGAATTTACCTTATTGTCAGAATTAGAACTCCATTGGACACAGCATGGTGTTGCGTTTGTTATTTGTATCCGTTAGATTTTAGATGAAGAAATATTGTTGCAGTTAGAAAGAATAGGTTTAAGTTTTATCAGACTTGATGAAAATAAAGTAATGTTTTATAATAAAATTTTATTGAAATATAAGATAAATAAATACAAACTTATACAGAAATCAGTTTTTCCTTTTAAAAATAAGTTAAATAAATATTCAAAACTAATTGTCGCCTGAACACACAGAACACCTTGTGATAATTTTTAAGCGTACAAAAAGTACTGCTTTCATAAGATAAGCACATTTATCAATAATAGTCACAACAGCTAGCAGTGGTGTGGTTTTTAAAGTTTTAGAATGAAAAATGTTTTCATTAGTTTTCTTGAATATTAATCTGAGCGAAAATAACCAGTATAAATAAAATTAATTTCACACTTAAGAAGAAGAATGTAATGTTTGCTCGGGTTTTCTATACGTTCTGCAAAATGTTTGTCTCTAATTTAAATTGCAGAGGGATCAATAAATTCCTTCTCTAACGAAATTCAGAATTACAACATTTCTGATGTGTTAATATGAAAATATAATCCCGACATATTACCCGCACAAAAAAACAACAAGAAAAAAAGCAAATTGAGCGATGGTTAAACGGTGCACACCCAACACAGGGTTTGGCTATGTGTATATTTTCTTGTCTCTGCCAAAATACAAATAGTCTAATTAATTTGTAGGCCTACGTCAAAATCAAAAAGTGTCGTGTTCCTGGTCTGATCCCCGGGCTTTGTTGTCTTTTTGTCGTGCTTCGTCTCCCAAAATCCTTTTTGTCATATCCATAACACATTTTTATGTCATTATAACAGTGAATATGACATTATCTGTGGGGAAAAATATACTTTTGAGCCTAAATGTTCCTGTACTCCATTTGAAGCACTGGCTAGAGGGCAAAAGTTCAAAAGGATTGTGGCCAGGGTATGAACTCTGTGATGGCTTTTCCTGCCATTTTCAAGGACTAAAAGGATGGACAGGGGAGCAGCTGAGACAAACCAGACTGTTACTGAAGTGCACAGAACAACCCCTTGCAAGTCTCTAACTTTAGGTCCTGTGAGATGGTGGGACTTTCCTGATTTCACCAAGTGAGAGATGTTGACCCTGGGACAACATTTCAATCAACCAAACAGATTTGAGGGATTAGTTACACTTCATGTTAAGATTAAGATAACCAAGGCTTTGTGCCTCTGCACCCTTATTATTCATCTATCATTTCCCTCTGGTTTAAGGGATATGGTTATGGTTATAGACAGTGGTGGACAGTAACGAAGTAAATTTACCTGAGTACTGTACTTAACAGGGCCGGATTATCCAATGGGCATTATGGGCACAGGCCCAGGGGCCCTGCGCCTTGGGGCCCAGGCAAGGGAAAACATTTTCACATAACAGCGTTTAGCCATATTCATTCTGCCGTGCGCTTCTCTCTCCCGCGCACATCGGAGGTGCACACACAAAACAGTGTTTCTAAATTAGGAAGTCTGTCTTTTGATTTAATCCTGTATGAGCCTCCACTTTGTTTAGAAGAAGCGCATAGCGACAAATCTAGCGACTTCTTGGATAAACCTTAGCTTTCATTCAGTGGGAAAATGTCGCCAGTGCTGCCCCGCGAGCGCAAGGTCTCTCTTTCCCGGCAGGAAGAAGCAGCACCATACGACAGGTAACTCGTCAATAAAATGAGTACAAAACAGCGTTTCCAACAACCTGTCACTAGCCGGGTTTCCATCCTAAAACTTAGTGGTTGACGATTTTAGTAGCACAACTTCCTTACTTGAGTGAAAGTACAGATACTACTGGTCAAATATTACTCATACACTACAAGTAAAAGTTGTAAAGACAGATTCTTACTTAAGTAAAAGTACAGAAGTACGTGCTTTTAAAAGTACTCAAGTATTAAAAGTAAATTTCCTTTATGTCAGTTGTGCATTGTTTTATTGTCGTATACCTTATGCCTCTGAAGCAACCTACTGAATATACTGAGTAGCTCACAGTATCAGTTGTATTAAAGGAGTAGTTCACTTCAAAATTTGCCCCCATTGACTTTCCATAGTCATTTTTATTCCTACTATGGAAAGTCAATGGGGGCAAATTTTGCAGTGAGCAACTCCTTTAAGAGCTTTATATGTTTAGCACACATACATTATGTTTAGTTTAGATGTAATCCTGTATGATCATTTAGCCTAATTATCTTCATTAGCCCCCTAGGCCTATATGTATTTATGAGCAGTGTTCTTTTATTTTGTCTATTCCCTTTACCAGTTTTAGCAGCAATTTACCAGTAAGTAGTAAGTTTCTTGTAAATAGTAAAGTGTAGAAGCCATGTGTTTGTTGGATTTATTACCATTTGTATTACCATAATTTAACTACAAACATAAACTATAGCTAGTATAATGAAACTATGGTATGTTTAGTTGCTGTGGTTTTACTAAAGATTATTAATTGGAGTATGGTTCCTATATATAGAAAATGGTAAATTTGTGGATACTGTGGTTTTACTGCAAATACCATCCCTGCTGAAAAAAACAATGATTTTTTTAATTAGAATGAGATTTTTAAATTAATTTCCTCTTTGTAGTGTGTTTTGGGTTTTATTCCAATAGGATTTACCATCCCATCAATAGAATCCATCACATACAAGTAGACAACAAGTATCCATAGTACAATTCCCATTATAACCATTAAATCCATTACATTTTCTGTTGTATTTTGCGCAGGGTTCTATTGTTTTTATTTCAACAGGAATACTTCAACTATAGTTACTTTAGTAAAAACATCATTCATTTTCCAAATCGCTTTAAATGATATAGCAGCAGATCAGAAGTTAACACGCACGCGTAGCTCAAGGTGTATGTGATGCTTATTTACCGTTTAGCCGTTATGCCGATCATTTTCATGACAATGTTTCTATGATCTTTGACTGATCGTAACCCACAGATG
Source organism: Triplophysa rosa (assembly GCF_024868665.1). Lineage (NCBI taxonomy): Eukaryota > Metazoa > Chordata > Actinopteri > Cypriniformes > Nemacheilidae > Triplophysa > Triplophysa rosa. The sequence goes on from NC_079904.1 coordinate 19,983,892, forward strand.
ATTACACCACACTTTAACATGTGCCCTTTTCGTCTTTTGTTGTTCTATTTGTCTTTTTAGAGAGCTATCAACGGTGTAGCAGCGCCTACGTTTACATTAGTTTAGCGGGGAAGATCCCAGAGTTGCCAGATTTGCGTAATTTTTTTGCTAAATGGCCATTCAAAGCTTGCCGGAAAACCGCGATCTTAGAAAAACTGAAATACTTGGCAACATTAAAAGGTCCTGGAAGATCGCAAGCAAGATAAATGACGCACACCGGAAAATCCGCTGCATATAAACCATTTTCTACTTTGGACCTTTTTATAAATGTAGTGGAGTAAAAAGTATGATATTTGTCTTTCAAATGTAGTGAAGTTAAAGTACAAGTACTCAGAAAAAATAATACTCAAGTAAAGTACAGATACTCAAAAAGTGTACTTAAGTACAGTACTCAGGTAAATTTACTTCGTTACTGTCCACCACTGCATCAAAATTGCCAATTAATAGCGCAAATTATTTTAGACCGATTTTAAGTCAGAGAGATTAAAAAAGATGACTTTGAAATTATTCAGGTAATAGATGCCCGTTCAGTCAAAAACTTAGCATATAAAATGGTACCTGTCGAATATCCGTCCAGACATGGCCCTTTCCGGTACGATCTTCCACATCCATCCCGAATCATAAACTGCATACATTTCCATCATAGTCAACTAGTCCTTAATAAACTGGCACTAAATATCAGTAAGAAAAGTAAGAGAAGCCACTGAATATAATAGTTTTCATATATAATAATACTTGCGCAAACAGACGATTAGAAAACACAATAAATGCGCTGCTTTTGTGGATGTCTGCTGTTCGGGAAACACAGTCGTGACAGTTCTAAGAGGCAATTACAGAATACTTTGACGACTTTGCTCAGGCGTTTAAGAATGACCATCACAACATTTCTGATGCTGTGTAACAAGATCAGTACTCTGGTTAGTCAGGTTACGCCGTCTCATAGTGCAGTTACGTGACTTTTTGGAGGAATTTATTCGGCAAATGCGTTTCCATCTCCTATTATTCGCATTAACCCTTTTTCGCAAAAATGAAAAACCACCTCAAGCGAGCTTAAAAACTTTTTTGCGAATTAAGGGTTTTTAATTCGAAATTTGGCGTTTCCATCACTCGTGTCTGATGCGAAACTTCAAAATACGAATAAAACCAGAGTGATGGAAACCCGCTTACTGTTATCGACTGTTTGGATATATAAATATGAACAAAGTTCGTCGGTAAATATGCACATGGTTACCATGAGGCTGTGTGAAAGAACAAATAGTCGAAATCACCGCTTTTTATTCTAAGTTGTTAGATGATGTCGCGTCATGAACTGACAACAGAAACTGAAAATATGTCAATGAGAACGATTTTATTGTTGTAAATATAATGAGTTGATATACCCTCGTGGCTGTCTTAAATCTTAAAAGATTAGAGGTTTTTTTACATTTGGTGGTGTTTCCTTGCCAATTGTGAATTATTTTATATTGATATAATGTTGATCAGTACTTATCTAATAATGAAGGCTAAATATTGGTAATCCACAGTGCTTTTACATACATCGCAAAATGTTTTTAAAAAAAAGATGTCATAATATATATGCTAAATAATACTTATAATACTTGTTAATGTCGTTTACTGTAACACATTACACGCTTACATAATAACGTGAGTCGAGAGGTGCTTGTTACACAAATAAAGTTTAACAAATGGACAAATTACTCTTGTAGTATCATTGACAAAGACTGCCCTGCCCGTTTAGTCTTTGAAAAAATGAAGATGGAAATATTTTAGAATTGCATTTAAGAATATTTTTAAAAACTTTCTGTAATTTATCTGAAGAAAGTTCTTATATTTTCTCTTAAGAACAGTTTTGTGAATCTGGCATGTTTGTGTTGAATTATGGAAGAATCTGATAGAACTGAATTAAAAGGTTGAGGTGTGGTAGTGTGTGCTTGAATATGCCAGTGAGTTACAGTATGCAGGGAAAGGTCTTGTTGCTGGTCCAGGAAGGCCTTGTTGCAATCATGTGGTGTATATCCTGTATGATGGAGGATGTGTACAGGTGTTGATATTGTCCTTCAGGTTGTGATCATAGTTTGTAACTTGTCAATGTAATCCTGTAATCCTGAAACATAGAGGTGTTTCATACACATAGTACCCTAGGCTAATTTAAAACTTTATTGTGCGCATGTGTGTGTATGGGGGGGTCCATAACACACTTGTGCCCAGGGGCCTCTGAGTTCTTAATCCGGGCCTGATTGGAGGTCGTCCAGGGTTTTGCGTGGGCGCAACATGTTGACCAATTATGTTGCATAACATTTCAAATGTGGCCTCTGACATTCTGAAATGTTGTAGCCAAAGGTTGGGAGTGAAATGTGTGTTGACAACGACCTCCCAAAAATCCTGCTGACGTTGTCTTTGCCATATGTACGGGGCTCGTCGCCGTAATACCCTTGCTGCTATTGCCCTCATAAGGAATTCTGCATTTCTCCTTCTGCGCATAACATTGCATTTGGTATATGCAAGCTGCACTGCTAATATATTTATAACTTGCCCAATCATAACAAGTTGCAAGCCTGTTTTCATTTTGTATGGTCAAGTGCTTTATTTACTGTTGGTTACTAGGNAAACATAAACAACTCATGGCTTTCTCACATAAAACCTAAGGGCTCCGTCCCGATCCTGCCACACGACTAGAAATTCAGAAACAAGAAGGCAGGACCGTGACAGAGCCCCCCCTTAATGAACACCCCCAGGGGTTGACAAACAAGACATGACAGACTGGGAAAAAGACAAAAACCAGACAGACATGGTGAACAAGACAAGGGGCAAACAAGACCAAGGGATTGGGGTGACTCAACAAAAACAACAAACATGGGAGGGGGAGTGGGGCAAAACAAGGGTTCAAAGGGGGCAGTCCAAAGGGTCTGGGGGGAATGGTCCTAGTCCACGATTGTGCTTGAGGGTGCGGAGTTCTGGGGGACATAGGGGAGGAAGTCCTGGGGGGAACCGCCGACTGGAATGTCGGCGGTACAAGGCTGGGCGCCGGCTCGAAGGCCGGACGCACAAGGCTGGGGACCGGCTGGAAGGCTGGCTGGAAGGCCGGCTGCTGCACCGGGCTGGACATTGGACCGGACGCCGGCTGCACCGGACTGGATTCTGGCCGCACCGGACTGGATTCCGGCCGCACCTGACCCCGGGATCGTCCCGGTTGGCCACGAATCTGACCATTTCCGTGAATCCTAGGGGGCCCTTCTCAGACGGGGTGAGGCGCTGAGTGAGGCAGCAGTTGAAGATCGTCTTCAACTCTGCCTCGTTGAACTCAGTCGCATCTGCCACCGTGCTTCACTGTAGGGATGGTATTGGCCAGGTGATGAGCGGTGCCTGGTTTCCTCCAGATATGAGTTCAATCTTTGTTTCTTCAGACCAGAGAATCTTGTTTCTCATAGTCTGAGAGTCCTTCAGGTGCCTTTTGGCAAACTCCAGGTGGGCTGTCATGTGCCTTTTACTGAGGAGTGGCTTCCGTCTGGCCACTCTGCCATACAGGCCTGATTGGTGGAGTGCTGCAGAGATGGTTGTTCTTCTGGAAGGTTCTCCTCTCTCCACAGAGACATACTGGAGCTCTGTCAGAGTGATCATCAGGTTCTTGGTCACCTCCCTGACTAAGGCCCTTCTCCCCCGATCGCTCAGTTTGGCCGGGTGGCCAGCTCGAAGAGTCCTGGTGGTTCCAAACTTCTTCCATTTACTGATGATGGAGGCCACTGTGCTCATTGGGACCTTCAATGCTGCAGAAATTTTTCTGTACCCTTCCCCAGATCTGTGCCTCGATACAATCCTCTCTCTCGGAGGTCTACAGACAATTCCTTGGACTTCATGGCTTGCTTTGTGCTCTGACATGCACTGTTAACTGTGGGACAGGTTATATAGACAGGTGTGTGCCTTTCCAAATCATGTCCAATCAACTGAATTTACCACAGGTGGACTCCAATCAAGTTGTAGAAACATCTCAAGGAAGATCAGTGGAAACAGGATGCACCTGAGCTCAATTTTAAGTGTCATGGCAAAGGCTGTGACTACTTATGTACATGTGCTTTTTTCATTATTTTTTTTAAAAAATAAATTTGCAAAGATTTCAAACAAACTTCTTTCACGTTGTCATTATGGGGTATTGTTTGTAGAATTTTGAGGAAAATAATGAATTTAATCCATTTTGGAATAAGGCTGTAACATAACAAAATGTGGAAAAAGTGAAGCGCTTTGAATAATTTCCGGATGCACTGTAAATATGTTATTTTCCTGTGATGGTAATCCAGATCATTAAGGAAAACTTGCTCAGCGTCTTGCACGGACAAATTCTGCAGCACAGCCAAACCAGTTTATGATGGCCTACTAAATACAACATGTTCATTTAAATATACCTTTATACGAATACAGAATAGCAAACCACTTTACTCAGATCTCTACATAAGTTCACCATCGTAGACATGATGTTTGCATACCGTACAGTGGGCTTTAAAAGTGCAGAGCAGGAGAAGGCACAAATGCATAACATGGGTGGACACAGCTCTGGAAACAGAACACCACAGATCAGTGAAACTCATTTGTGTTAAGTTGTGTCCTCTGCAGTACTCAGTACAGTACTCCTTAAGGCCACAAGGCTTTCTCAATAAAATGTATTATTCACAGATTATGCATTTATCAATTTAGATCAAACATTACCTGTAGCATATTCCTTGTGGTTAGGAATAAATGGAGATCAAGGATTATCCGATCATTAAAATTATGTAGGCTTTTGACTCTTTGTACAGGTTGTGGGTTCCACATTAATGGCAACATGACAGTAGAGAGACACATCTGGAAAACCACAAATTCAACAGAAAACACATTGAATGATTAAAAGCTATACAGTAATATACCACAGTAAACTTGATCAAGAAATCATTGGTTTCAGTTAAATATTCAGTCTTGTCATGTAAATAATCATAATTAAGATTACAGGCGCAGTTCTTGATTAACAGCGGTCACTAGCGGAGCTAGTGTCAGGCAGGAGCTAGGACCTGTGTTAATATTATAAAGACTTTACAGCAGAGACACGTTAGGACCCGCGGTACTAAGGCTTTTAGCAGATATACTCACAGATATCTATGGAGATACTTTCCAGCAGAGAGACCTTGGAGAGAAAGATCGTCTAAAAATTACACCCGAGGATGCTTTGATTCGGATCAATATGTGAGTAACATACTAACATACCAATATATGTTGTTGTTGTAATATTAGCTGTGTGACGGAGCAGTTTTTAGTGTCATTGTTTATCTGGAACTGCTTTAATATTGTACTCGTCCAGATACTGGAGAGCGAGCGAGAGCGCGTGTTACTTCATGATGAATAAACTTTCAGTTAATCCGCGGGTCACATGCGTTCCGCACCGGAGAGCACGATCCGTATGAATCACGGATCATCCCGCGATCCGTTTCACCACCATACCGCAGCGGAAAGGAAGAGGAAACGCGCGTTGTAGAGTTGTTTGTCCGTTTAGGGCTGCTGTACAAAACATGGCGGCGAATTCAATGTATGTAGGGCCGCTCTGTATGTAGATATAAATAGCTTATTCTAAGGTATTACAAACATAATGGTTCATTACGTAAGGTCTTTATACACCTCTGAAGAAATAGTTTTGTATATTATATTGCATTTCTGTCAATAGATCCTCCTAAAAATGCCGTATTGTTCCTTTAAACAAACGTTCACACTTAAAGGGATACAGATACAGACTCATAATTACTCATATACATTTATTTGTTCTTCTGGAAGATATTTGGAAGAATGTCAGATCTCATCCCCTACTGACTCCCATAGTATTTATTTTCCCTACTATGGCAGTGGGGGATGAGATCTGACATTCTTCCAAATATCTTCCTGTGTGTTCAACAAAACAAAGAAATGTATACATGTTTGGAACAATCCGAGGGTGAGTAAACGATGACAGAATTTTTTTTTTTTGGGTTAAGTATCCCTTTAAGACAGACTACTGCTGACTTAATGCAGCTGACCAACACAGAATGCATTAACATATTAATATGTTGTGAAGTTTAGTTCATTACTTGACAGAATAAATTATAATAGTCACTAAATCGGCACATGTTTACCTAAATAAACACTTTTTATTTTACACAGTTACCAACTTTGGCTGTTCAATAAGAAAGCACAATTTTTGTAACGTTAAACACATAAATCTTCATTAACATTCAGTACTTACACTCTGATTGTTGTCCATATTTGGTTGCTAGAAATGCGGTTCATCCATTTTGCAGGTGCGTTGTCAACTGCGTCTTAGCATCTTTCCCCCTTTCAGTGACATATGTTTATCTTTTTCTCTACTTAAAAGAAAGTGATGGGGTGAAATAATTAACACAAATGCTGCCTTGTAGCACTATACATCTCTCTTTATAACTTTTTCACTGTCCTAAATAGAAAAAACGTCACTTTGAAATTAACTAACACAGCTTCTGTCAAGGAACGCGTAGCGAAGAACCCAAGCGCAGGCAGCAGGGATGAAGCAGGACATCTGTACATACAGGACGCACAAGGTACACGTACATACACAACGCAATCCACGAGCAACAGGACAAAGAAACATGAGGGCATTTTAAAGGCAAGACAAACGAGGGATAATGACACAGGGCAGGTGGGAAACATTAGACACGGCAGGGAAGCAATACAGGAAACGAGAGGGGCGAATGACAAGACACGAGAAAGCACATGAGATGTAAAAAACATAAACAACTCATGGCTTTCTCACATAAAACCTAAGGGCTCCGTCCCGATCCTGCCACACGATAAAGACCTTACGTAATGAACCATTATGTTTGTAATACCTTAGAATAAGCTATTTATATCTACATACAGAGCGGCACTACATACATTGAATTCGCCGCCATGTTTTGTACAGCAGCCCTAAACGGACAAACAACTCTACAACGCGCGTTTCCTCTTCCTTTCCGCTGCGGTATGGTGGTGAAACGGATCGCGGGATGATCCGTGATTCATACGGATCGTGCTCTCCGGTGCGGAACGCATGTGACCCGCGGATTAACTGAAAGTTTATTCATCATGAAGTAACACGCGCTCTCGCTCGCTCTCCAGTATCTGGACGAGTACAATATTAAAGCAGTTCCAGATAAACAATGACACTAAAAACTGCTCCGTCACACAGCTAATATTACAACAACAACATATATTGGTATGTTAGTATGTTACTCACATATTGATCCGAATCAAAGCATCCTCGGGTGTAATTTTTAGACGATCTTTCTCTCCAAGGTCTCTCTGCTGGAAAGTATCTCCATAGATATCTGTGAGTATATCTGCTAAAAGCCTTAGTACCGCGGGTCCTAACGTGTCTCTGCTGTAAAGTCTTTATAATATTAACACAGGTCCTAGCTCCTGCCTGACACTAGCTCCGCTAGTGACCGCTGTTAATCAAGAACTGCGCCTGTAATCTTAATTATGATTATTTACATGACAAGACTGAATATTTAACTGAAACCAATGATTTCTTGATCAAGTTTACTGTGGTATATTACTGTATAGCTTTTAATCATTCAATGTGTTTTCTGTTGAATTTGTGGTTTTCCAGATGTGTCTCTCTACTGTCATGTTGCCATTAATGTGGAACCCACAACCTGTACAAAGAGTCAAAAGCCTACATAATTTTAATGATCGGATAATCCTTGATCTCCATTTATTCCTAACCACAAGGAATATGCTACAGGTAATGTTTGATCTAAATTGATAAATGCATAATCTGTGAATAATACATTTTATTGAGAAAGCCTTGTGGCCTTAAGGAGTACTGTACTGAGTACTGCAGAGGACACAACTTAACACAAATGAGTTTCACTGATCTGTGGTGTTCTGTTTCCAGAGCTGTGTCCACCCATGTTATGCATTTGTGCCTTCTCCTGCTCTGCACTTTTAAAGCCCACTGTACGGTATGCAAACATCATGTCTACGATGGTGAACTTATGTAGAGATCTGAGTAAAGTGGTTTGCTATTCTGTATTCGTATAAAGGTATATTTAAATGAACATGTTGTATTTAGTAGGCCATCATAAACTGGTTTGGCTGTGCTGCAGAATTTGTCCGTGCAAGACGCTGAGCAAGTTTTCCTTAATGATCTGGATTACCATCACAGGAAAATAACATATTTACAGTGCATCCGGAAATTATTCAAAGCGCTTCACTTTTTCCACATTTTGTTATGTTACAGCCTTATTCCAAAATGGATTAAATTCATTATTTTCCTCAAAATTCTACAAACAATACCCCATAATGACAACGTGAAAGAAGTTTGTTTGAAATCTTTGCAAATTTATTTTTTAAAAAAAATAATGAAAAAAGCACATGTACATAAGTAGTCACAGCCTTTGCCATGACACTTAAAATTGAGCTCAGGTGCATCCTGTTTCCACTGATCTTCCTTGAGATGTTTCTACAACTTGATTGGAGTCCACCTGTGGTAAATTCAGTTGATTGGACATGATTTGGAAAGGCACACACCTGTCTATATAACCTGTCCCACAGTTAACAGTGCATGTCAGAGCACAAAGCAAGCCATGAAGTCCAAGGAATTGTCTGTAGACCTCCGAGAGAGAGGATTGTATCGAGGCACAGATCTGGGGAAGGGTACAGAAAAATTTCTGCAGCATTGAAGGTCCCAATGAGCACAGTGGCCTCCATCATCAGTAAATGGAAGAAGTTTGGAACCACCAGGACTCTTCGAGCTGGCCACCCGGCCAAACTGAGCGATCGGGGGAGAAGGGCCTTAGTCAGGGAGGTGACCAAGAACCTGATGATCACTCTGACAGAGCTCCAGTATGTCTCTGTGGAGAGAGGAGAACCTTCCAGAAGAACAACCATCTCTGCAGCACTCCACCAATCAGGCCTGTATGGCAGAGTGGCCAGACGGAAGCCACTCCTCAGTAAAAGGCACATGACAGCCCACCTGGAGTTTGCCAAAAGGCACCTGAAGGACTCTCAGACTATGAGAAACAAGATTCTCTGGTCTGAAGAAACAAAGATTGAACTCATATCTGGAGGAAACCAGGCACCGCTCATCACCTGGCCAATACCATCCCTACAGTGAAGCACGGTGGCAGATGCGACTGAGTTCAACGAGGCAGAGTTGAAGACGATCTTCAACTGCTGCCTCACTCAGCGCCTCACCCCGTCTGAGAAGGGCCCCCTAGGATTCACGGAAATGGTCAGATTCGTGGCCAACCGGGACGATCCCGGGGTCAGGTGCGGCCGGAATCCAGTCCGGTGCGGCCAGAATCCAGTCCGGTGCAGCCGGCGTCCGGTCCAATGTCCAGCCCGGTGCAGCAGCCGGCCTTCCAGCCAGCCTTCCAGCCGGTCCCCAGCCTTGTGCGTCCGGCCTTCGAGCCGGCGCCCAGCCTTGTACCGCCGACATTCCAGTCGGCGGTTCCCCCCAGGACTTCCTCCCCTATGTCCCCCAGAACTCCGCACCCTCAAGCACAATCGTGGACTAGGACCATTCCCCCCAGACCCTTTGGACTGCCCCCTTTGAACCCTTGTTTTGCCCCACTCCCCCTCCCATGTTTGTTGTTTTTGTTGAGTCACCCCAATCCCTTGGTCTTGTTTGCCCCTTGTCTTGTTCACCATGTCTGTCTGGTTTTTGTCTTTTTCCCAGTCTGTCATGTCTTGTTTGTCAACCCCTGGGGGTGTTCATTAAGGGGGGGCTCTGTCACGGTCCTGCCTTCTTGTTTCTGAATTTCTAGNTATACTATAACTACATTATAATTTATATACTAAGCATATTATATATAAATAGTATGCTGCGTCAATTGAGGCTTCTGTGCCCAGAGGAACAATATTACGACAATTATATATTTTAACCAACAAAAAAGTTCAAAGTCATCTTTAAGTTGCTGCAGTATTTATAAACTGAACGACTGAAAGACAAAATAGGCTGACGTCACACCTATTTGGTGCAAAAATAAGGCTTAATGTCTTTAACAACAATCTTTAATGGTGTACTGCTCTTAGATTACATGTCATTTTCACAATCCACACTCTTAGAAGATATTGAACCTTTAGAGTTAAAAAAAGAACTTTAAAGTTCAAATATGAACTTCTAATAATCAAAAAGGTTCAAAGTTGAACTTATAATTTCTACAAGTAACCCTTTGTTATGTGGTATACTGTTAGAAGTTCTTTTTAGAACCTCTATTGTGGCAAAAGGGTTCAAATTAAAACCTGGCCTGTTAACAAGGTTCCTTTTTTACCCTTTTCTGAGATGGACTAGATTTTCTGCTGTTTAGTTGTTAATGTTATTATTATTATTATTAATTTATTTAGTTTACAATTACATTAGTCATATTTAAAGATTAATATATAAAAAAAATGAAATACACAAACAATTTGAGAGTAGGACACCACCATCTCAAACAATAAACGTAATTTCCCCATGAAAAACACAGAAAAACATCTCCAATCGTTTTAATTTATTTCAAACATCAAAAATGACAGACTTATGAGTTCAAGAGCCAGTGCTACGTTCAAGCAAACTCTGAATGAGTTTCCCATATACCACTTGGAAATAACATCGGAAACTGCGCTCATAGTCGGACATACGACCTATGAACTCAGGGCAGATCAATCAAGCACGAGCGCATAGAGACGCGTTACATGGTCCAAAATGCTTGCAGTGACATTAGCGCGGAGCTAACTTATGCGAAACGTTAAGAAACTGTAAAGTATTTGACTGGAACGCTGCGAGGTCGGAAGTGGGATATTTCACTTCGCCTTGAACGAAGTCTTGCGTTCAAATGTCTCTCGCGCCCGTGGCACAGCTCAAAACCGTTACAAACTCTGCTGCGCCAGCGCAGGAACTGAGATGAAATGCTCGAATATCTGAGGTAAGACTTAACAAAATTAGAAAATAAAACAAATGAAATGTAACATTAAAGTTAAGACGTGGTAACTGTACATTAAAATACAGACTGAAGCTGTGATTAGTTAATTTCAAAGTGACGTTTTTTTTATTTAGGACAGTGAAAAAGTTATAGAAGAGAGATGTATAGTGCTACAAAGGCAGACATTTTGTTAATTATTTCACCCCATTCACTTTCTTTTAAGTAGAGAAAAAGATAAACATATGATCACTGACAGGGGGAAAGATGCTAAGACGCAGTTGGACAAACGCACCTGCAAAATGGATGAACCGCATTTCTAGCAACCAAATTTGGACAACAATCAGAGGTAAGTACTGAATGTTAAATGAAGATTTATGTGTTTAACGTTACAAAAATTGTGCTTTCTTATTGAACAGCCAAAGTTGGTAACTGTGTCGACAACAAGAGAAATAAAACAGTCTGTTTATTTAGGTAAACATGTGCTGATTTAGTGACTATTATAATTTATTCTGATCAAGTAATAGAACTAAACTTCTTACATATTAATTATGTTAATGACATTCTGTGTCTGTCAGCTGCATTAAGTCAGCAGTAGTCTGTCTTAAAGGGATACTTAACCCAAAAGAAGAAATTCTGTCATCGATTTACTCACCCTCGGATTGTTCCAAACATGTATACATTTCTTTGTTTTGTTGAACACACAGGAAGATATTTGGAAGAATGTCAGATCTCATCCCCCATTACTGCCATAGTAGGGAAAATAAATACTATGGGAGTCAGTAGGGGATGAGATCTGACATTCTTCCAAATATCTTCCAGAAGAACAAAAAGATACGTGAACAATAGGTGAGTAATTGATAGAGTTTTGGTAATCTGTATCCCTTTAAGTGTGAACTTTGTTTAATCTTGATTATTTACATCGACAAGACTGAAATATTTAACTGAAAACCAATGATCTTGATCATTGTCAAGTTTACTGTGGGTATATTCACTGTTAGCTTGCTTTAATCATTTCATGATGTTTGTTGAAATTTGTAGGTTTCTCCCAGATGTGTCCTCTTCACCTGTCATGTTGACCATTCAATGTCGGATACCCACCCTGTACAAAGAGATCAAAAATCCTACATAATTTTAATGAGGGTATCCTTCCGATGCCTCCATTTATACCTAACCACAAGGAATCATGTACAGGTAATGTTTGATCAAATTGATAAATGCATACATCTGGGAATAATACCATTTTATTGAGAAGCCTTGTGGCCTTAAGGCAAGTTCTGGATCTGCAGAGGACACAACTTATAACACAAAAATGAGTTTCACTGACCTGTGGTGTTCGTTTCCAGATGCTCGTTGTGTCCACCCATGTTAGTGCATTTGTGCCTGTTCTCGCTGCTCTGCACTTTTAAGCCCACGTGGTATGAAACATCTATGTCTACGAGTGGTGAACTTATGTAGAGATCTGAGTAATGTGGTTTGCTATTCTGTATTAGTGTCACGGACTGGCAGAAGAACCCAAGCGCAGGCAGGCAGTGAAGGGGTTAACAAATATATTTATTTAATACAAAACAGAACAGAAACACCCACAATGGGGGAAAACAGAACTAAGAAATATAAATAAAACAAAAGACTTCCCACGAGGGGGAAAAACAAAAACAAGACAAATAAACTAAACTCAAGGACACGACCAAACGTCTTAAATAATACAAGGCACAAAACTCACAAAACACGAACAGGCAAGGAACAGGAACACGGGTAAGCGCACGAACAGGAACACAACACAATCCAGAACAACGCAACGTAGACACAGCGTAATACACGAGCACAGGACAAAGAAACAAGAGGGTATATATATAGGGAAACACAAACGAGGGATAACGACATGGGGCAGGTGTGGTTAATTAAACACTCAGGGAAGGATAACAAGGAAACGAGAGGAGGGGAACAGAGACGAGACACTGGAGAGAATGTATATTATTTTCAAAAAGACAATAATATGTTTCTCTCCACACATAACCAAAGACTTTGTCATGGCTCTGCTACAGGACCAAGAAAAACATGACTAAGGAAGCAGAGCCATGACAGAAGCCCCCCCTTTAATGAGCACCTCCAGGTGCTCACCAAGGGGTAGACGGACAGGACAAGGAAGACTGAGACAAAGACAAGAACAGACAAAACATGGAAAACAGAATAAGTGGGAGACAAGACAAAATAACAAAGGGACTTGGGTGGGACAACAAGAACAACAAACATGGGAGGGGGGGAGGGACCAAACAAGGGCCCATAGGGGGCAGTCCATAGGGTTGGGGAAAAGTCCCAGTCCCCGGCTGCACTCGAGGGCGCGGAGTCCTGGGGGACTTAGGGGGAGTCCTCGGGGGGACAGTCTTTGGCCCTGGCAGTTTCCCAGGCCGGCTGGACAGGGCTTGACGCCGGCTGGAAGGCCGGCTGGACAGGGCTTGACGCCGGCTGGAAGGCCGGCTGGACAGGGCTTGACGCCGGCTGGAAGGCCGGCTGGACAGGGCTTGACGCCGGCTGGAAGGCCGGCTGGACAGGGCTTGACGCCGGCTGGAAGGCCGGCTGGACAGGGCTTGACGCCGGCTGGAAGGCCGGCTGGACAGGGCTTGACGCCGGCTGGAAGGCCGGCTGGACAGGGCTTGACGCCGGCTGGAAGGCCGGCTGGACAGGGCTTGACGCCGGCTGGAAGGCCGGCTGGACAGGGCTTGACGCCGGCTGGAAGGCCGGCTGGACAGGGCTTGACGCCGGCTGGAAGGCCGGCTGGACAGGGCTTGACGCCGGCTGGAAGGCCGGCTGGACAGGGCTTGACGCCGGCTGGAAGGCCGGCTGGACAGGGCTTGACGCCGGCTGGAAGGCCGGCTGGACAGGGCTTGACGCCGGCTGGTGCACCGGCTGGAAGGCCGGCTGCTGCACCGGACTGGACACCGGACTGGGCATCGGCTGCACCGGACTGGACATCGGACTGGAAACCGGACTGGACACCAGACTGGAACCCGGACTGGATACCGGACTGGACGCCGGCTGGATCACCGGACTGGACACATGACTGGACAAAGGACTGGACACAGGCTGTTCAGGAGTCCGCGCCCCCCTCCGCTGCCTCTTCTTCTTCAACCGAACCGCAGGGCCTGTGTACGGCTGCGAGGCAGCAGTGGAAGGCGTGGCTAGCTCCGCACCGGAGGAGTCTGTAGACACTTCCCCGGACGCCCTCCTTCCCCGCTTGCCACGGAGCTGACTGGTGGAGACGAGACTGCAGGGGCTGAAGCGGACGGTGTGGCGTTCCCAAGGGTGGCGACCGCCACTACACAATCCTCCGCAATAGGAGGTAGGCAGGAGTTTGAGGGGCCTGGGTGGTCGCTGGAGGAGAGGCCATTAACCATGTCTTTGAATGACCCCCTGACCATTCTCTCTCGGTCCTCCAGAGATGGAGGATTGACCAGACCCGCAAGGAAGAAGGCGTTCATAACAGCCTCGGGGAGAAAGCCTCTCCTCCTTGCCGATGCCTGGGCATATTCGGCGAGGGCCCGGTCACCCTGCGGAGGAAACGGGCCGTCGCCCCTCTGGATCCTGCAGTGGTTGACTGCCACCAATTGGCCAACTCCCGCCTGGTAGAGGCCGAGGTGCTGCCTGCTGGGTTCATAGTGGCTCGTGTATTCTGTCACGGACTGGCAGAAGAACCCAAGCGCAGGCAGGCAGTGAAGGGGTTAACAAATATATTTATTTAATACAAAACAGAACAGAAACACCCACAATGGGGGAAAACAGAACTAAGAAATATAAATAAAACAAAAGACTTCCCACGAGGGGGAAAAACAAAAACAAGACAAATAAACTAAACTCAAGGACACGACCAAACGTCTTAAATAATACAAGGCACAAAACTCACAAAACACGAACAGGCAAGGAACAGGAACACGGGTAAGCGCAGGAACAGGAACACGGGTAAGCGCACGAACAGGAACACGGGTAAGCGCACGAACAGGACCACACCACAATCCAGAACACCGCAACGTAGACACAACATAATACACGAGCACAGGACAAAGAAACAAGAGGGTATATATAGGGAAACACAAACGAGGGATAACGACATGGGGCAGGTGTGGTTAATTAAACACTCAGGGAAGGATAACAAGGAAACTAGAGGAGGGGAACAGAGACGAGACACTGGAGAGAATGTATATTATTGTCAAAAAGACAATAATATGTTTCTCTCCACACATAACCAAAGACTTTGTCATGGCTCTGCTACAGGACCAAGAAAAACATGACTAAGGAAGCAGAGCCATGACAATTAGTATAAAGGTATATTTAAATGATCATTTTGTATTTAGTAGGCCATCATACACCGGTTTGGCTGTGCTGTAGAATTTGCAAGACGCTGAACAAGTTTTCATCAATGATCTGGATTACCATCACAGGTAAGTTTATATATATATATATATATATATATACTGTATATATATCTGATCAGATGTGTTGGGGGAAAGTCACATGTACCTGTGGTTGGGAAAAGCGGACAGATAAGCAAAAGGTGCATCTCACTTTATCAACTCAAGGACGAACATTATCCACTCAAAGCAAAATGCTTTCCTCAAAAAAACTCTCACATAAGGTTGACCTTTGCTTTTGGTAAACAAAGAGCTTAGACGTTCTTTGTGCAACAGTAATTAGTTAAGGCTTAATGATGGATCTTTCATTCTAAGAAATGTAGATTTACGCCATACATGGTGACATGCTGACTCCTGTCATAATGACATTCTCAGTCTTAGTGTGGGGAGAGATGTAGAAATGATCTTTTGTCATGTTGCTGCCAATTTGGTTGTGGCAGGCACAGTTAGAGCAAATAACTACTAAACAAACAGAAGAAGACAGTGCTGTGTGATAAATGATGAGACCTGTTTAAACAAAAACAGTTCAAAACATCATCTCTTCTTCACAAAGAAGATATGAGAACAACCTGGTGGAATCTTTTGTTACTGGATAAAGTTTATGAGTCATCCCCAAGACATTTATAAAGCTTTACTACATGATCCCTAAAAATTTATGGAAGAACTCAAACAATGTCAGTAAAAGTGGCCTGCCAGTGCAAGGCGCTTGAGTCCACATTTTAACTATTTCAGCTGCAACAGTAAAAACTGAATTAGAGAAGGGTGACACAAACATTTATGCATTTGGCAGACACTTTTATCCAAAGGGACATACATTGCATTGTATTATACATTTGTTTCTGACTATGTGCAATCCCCTGGGATAGAACCCATGACCTTGGCATTGCTAGTGCCATGCTCTAACCACTGAGCCTGTTATGAAAGCTGTCCTCTGACATCTGACTGAAAGCTGTCCACAAACCTTATCCTCTTGTTCTGTAATGTCTGTGAGGGACTAAACTTTCATATCAGTTTCAAGATATTTACCGTGTCTACGCAGCAAGCAATGTTGCACGCTTACAGATTTGAAAAGAGTTTTGTTGCATTGTTTGATTTTCCTGTGAACACAAAAGATAATTCACATGTTATTAATAGCAATTTACATTTGGTAGATGCTAGATTTACTAGTTCACATGTTCTCCAAATAGATCCGGTGATCTTGAGTTGCAAGCTATTGCAAGCTTATGTAGGCAACCAAAGGGTACATAATGGTTCACATTTGTTTTATATGACTAGTAGCAAATAATATAATAGGCTCCTTCTCCTTAAATGGTATTACTTATCAAAAAAGTTATTTTGGTGGTGGCGGATGAACATATGAAATATTTGTGGACCAGAATACTTAAAACTGTATAGCAATGCCTTGGCAAATGCACAAAATAACCTAGTATGTTGGCAGCAACTTTTGCAATGGCAACAAAACAATGTAGGTAATTTTAGAGCTTTTAACACATGCAAAGGGAACCATGAAAAATAATTTGTGTGCATTGACAAGTGTATGGTACTTTTTTACTTGGCCCAATAAATAATTGCCCTTGGCCTCCCTTGTGTGTAATTTGTGTGTGTGTGTGTGCGTGCGCGTGCGTGTGTGTGTGCGTGCGTGTGTGTGCGTGTGTGCGCGTGTGCGCTTGTGTGTGTGTGTGTGTGTGTGTGTGCGTGTGTGTGCGCGTGTGTGCGCGTGTGTGCGTGCACTGATACAAACAAGCCGCCGGCAGCGATGCAGGAAAACCAATAAATAAATAATTTAAATAAATAACAAATCCTACTATAATTCGCCTGCATAAATTTTATTGCCTACCATTTACTGTTTTCCTTACACAATCGTGCAGCAATTGCACTTACTTGTCTATCATCTCAATACCATGAAAGAAATCTCTTGGACCCATGCTCTAAACCCACCATGAAGTCATTTATTTTCACTTTCCACTGCACGTTCTGTGCAGTTTTTTCCATTTCCAGGTGTCCTACTTTAACAAACTCCTCCTAGAGCTTTAATCAGATGAACATCATATTTTGTTAGTCTCACGTCAAGTTTTTTGTGATGCTAAATGGCGTAGACCTTGAACGTTCATGTGCCGGTTTCGTGCACACGTTTGTGCGTACGAACGCTTAGTGAATGAGACCCATTGTCCAGTCTGCTCCAAACTCAACATGTTTGATAAGAGTCATGCCCCGAAAGATGTGTTAAATATGTCAATATTAACCTACGGTACTGCGCCACGAACTGGCAGCAGGAAATCTGGTACATGTAAATGCGCATTGTCCACCATTGGCTCTTCCTGAGGCTGACGGCTGATGGTTGCACCGGGTTGTGGTGGCACTTTCCGCGAGGGCCCGAACATCGCTGCTCACAGCTTTAATTTACGTTGTAATTCCTTACGTGGATTTACGAAATACAGTAACAATCTAAACCAATACATTCTTATCGAAGGATGTACATACCCGTCCAAAAGAAACAGAATGTGACCTGACACCAATTGACCACTGAATAGAGAGCGACTACGCCACCCTGGATACTCGCCAGGGATGAAAAAGTGTTCTTATACTTAAGGCAAACAGGTTCATTTCAGTAAGTGGCAAGAGACGTGAGCATAGAAATATATATATATATATATATATATATATATATATATACACTTTTATTAAAAGATGCTAACACAATATCAAATCAACTGAAACAAAAAAAGGAAAAAAATATGGCAAAATACAGCAATGAGCAACCTGTGCCAACAGACGCTTCCAAACCAACCAAAGGGGACAGGAGCCGAGGCACAACCGCAGCGTCAAGGGGCACAACAGGCACAGCACCTCACACTGGTTACACCGGTGCACACACGCTCACGCGCACACACACACCAACACACACCTCAGCACTCATGGGAGAACACCGCCACCCCAAACTCCGCCCCGCCTTCAACACTCAGCCAAAAAAGAAAAAAAACTCTGCCACTCACTTCGACAAACAACAAAACCTGTATAGTGTCACCACGAGCACAGTCTTACATTAAAACACCACATCATCATCTCACTTACCTAGCAGAGGGGCAACGCTAACAAAGTGTCAGCCACAAGGTTTTTCCTCACATGCCGCTCTACCGGCCGACCGGATATGACACCGACGCCAAGGGGCATGACTCATGACGCCAAACCACTTCACTACCAGCTCTATAGTCAGCTGCAAATATGACTTGACCCCAAAAAAATTCTAACAAAAGGTTTCTCAGTGGTTTACAGTAGTATCAGATGTACTTAAAAACATGCTAAAAGTTTACCAAAGTTTGACTCCAAGAAAGGCCCCATTTTCAAAATGGTGGCCGTCAGGTCCTTAAAATTACCATTACTCCTTTGTATTCCTCCTAGACCAGGAATACTGGTGCCTGATACATGTTTTGGCCATGTAATATTCTCATTGGCATATTTGCATGATAGATAAGTGATTACAAGTACAACTATATATTAAAGCAATTGGTTACAAGCATATTTATGCGAAAAATAAGTACAATTTCCCTTAAGTAATTGCATATTTCTCCTTTCTCGTATCGTTTTGCCTAGTGTTGGTGATTTCTGTGGTTCATAACCATTCTTTTGAATCCAGTAAAGAATAAATTCATTAGAACTGTGTGGTACTGTAAAATTTGTCAAAACAGGGCTGCCACGTGAAGGCTCAGTTCCGCTAACCCCTTTTATTTTTTTGTGTTTTATTTTTTCATATATTTTTTATAATGCTTTTTTTGCCTTATGTTTTTTATATATTTTTTAATACTATTCTTATTTATATATAACTTTTTCTATTTTCTTCAGTTGTTTCCTCTTAATCTGGTTTATTTGTTATACTTTTTTGAACTGTGACCTTCACTAGATTTACCATTAGTCGTCACACTCTTCCTCCCATAGAGGTTGATTATAGTGATTCTCACAATTCCCAACTTGACATGGTCCACAAGCAGGCATGCATGGTAGTCCATATGCCCTGCAACTGCACCGTTGTGTTCGGCGGGCAGTTGTGCATCTGTCCACCAGCAAATGGTGCCTAATGATGCCTTCCATCAGTGTGCCTATTGCACCAAGTAGGTTCATAAAAGTATGAAAACCTCCAAGCATTAAGACTATGCTTTTAAGGGGACTACTCTGTGGTGCATCCATGATCATCTCTGCTGCTTTCCAATGATTGACCTGTACTCTGCAGACAAAACGTGTATTTTGTCCACCTTGGATTTTGTTTGTGACCTGGCTATCAAACACAATGCTCCACATGGTATTACGTTTGATCAGCCACTGTACTGGAAAGCAGCAGAGATGATCATGGATAGGCTAGGTTAGATTTGGATAGATTTGGCTAGGTCAAATAATGAAGGAGTTAGGATATTTTAAGGGCTTCCTGCCCATCTTGGACGCCATCTTGAAAATTATACATTTCTAGTTGTCAAACTTTGGTAAACTTTTAGTATGTTATTAAGGACACCTAATACTACAAAAGACAGCTTAGAAACCTTTTGTTAGAATTTTTTTAGGGTTAGGCGGTTTTTTTCATATATGCAGCCGCCTACTATATGTACAGTACACCCTTCTGTCGCATGATAGGATGGTTAATAATCACAACCCCGCCAATCACCGCTGAGGTAAGAACTATTGGTTCTACCACAAGAGCAACCATGGTATCGTCGTTCATACCCTTTTCCTCCCGGAGCTGTCTCCATCGCGTAAAAGCTGCATCGATGTTAATTTGAGTTTTACCTCTTTCATGGTCCAGACGTTTTTTCGTCACTGCTTTTTCAAATAATGTCTTTCGTTTTTTATAGTTACTAGTTCAGGGTTCCTCCGGCAAGTCAGGTTTTTGCTGCTTCTCCGCCATTAAAACATGCACACAAATATTGCATCCAGTATTTGTGCCTTTGATGTTAAATTAATAGGGATATTGTCTTTTTAATTGTATTTTATATTACTTAATGCATTACTTTATCCAAAAATTGCTACTAATTTACTCGCCCACAGTCCTTCAGTACATGGAGATGTGGGTGGCATTGTTTTTTCAAGAAGATATTTATGAAGATATTTGGTTGAATTAATTAAAGTTAAATCAATAAAAGTAAAAAACGCAAATACATTCAACACAAAAGTAATCCCTGCCCCTTGTGACGTTAAATTCGCGTTTTATAAAGCGAGTCAATTGATCCGTGCAAGAAACTGAACGCTATTATCACATCTTCGGGTGAATTCCGATCGCATTCATGTGCCCCACGCACTTATAGGGCAGAGCCTTTGTATAGTGCGAGTTCTGGGGGGAGATGAACGGCTGTTTTTCGTAAATATAGCCATTATTCATAATGAATGCAGTAATAAAAACAACACTGTTTTCCCCTTATCTGAGACAACCGTTCATGTGGTGTACCCTTCCTACAGTTAGCCTACTTTCAAGGGCACAAAACGCATTTTAGCCACGACCTATTGCGTGCGCAAACCGATTGCCTGTGGCTGTGCAATGCATTGCTGATTATAACGTTGTAAATAACATTACGTTTCTTGGACTGACCGATCAAATCACTTTATAAGACGTAAAACATTATGAGCCGCGGGAAAGTCCTCCATTACTTTTTTTCAGACAGCTTCAATTCATTTTCAAATGTAACTTAACTTAAGCCTGGCTCAGACTACAGGAGTTTTAAAATCCTGACAGATTTTAAATTCTGGTTGCAGCACACACATAAGGAGAATCTTTACAGATTTTCTTATTTAAAATCTTAAACCTTGCTCAGACTACAGGAGTTTTAAAATCCGGAAAGATTAAAAATCTGGTTGCAGCACACACATAAAAAGAATCTTGACAGATTATTTTATTTAAATCCTTAAACAAGCTCACACTCATCAGTGTACAACTAAATTACACATATTTTACATATCCATAGGATATGCAGTTTTGTAAAAGGAGCTAGTAACCGTTTTAATGGGTTTTATTTTAGATGTTGACATCACATCTACATTTGAATCTCTTTTTCAAGCACTACAAAAATAGGTTTGCCCTTTGTAAACTTGTATTTATGAATGTGAAATGTCCAGATAAGAAAACGTTGGGGGGGTAAAGTTGTGTTTATAAATAAGACTAAAGGTAGCAAGTGCAAAAATAAAAATTTAGAAAGTTTGATTGGAAGTTTTTTTATTTCATAATTGCGCATCAAAAGACATTCTAAGACACCCAAACTACATGATAATATTAAGATTATCATACCAGAGGACGCCTCTTACGTCATCTCACCGGGAAACAGAAGTAAACAAAGGGACATCGCTAAGTTAATTTCACGTGATCTCACCTGGCAACGGTTGTGTAACGTCTCTGTCGCTCTCTGAATGATTCTCTGTCTGTCTGTCCAAAGCCGCGGGAACGTATTTTGAGCAGGGGGTGCTATAATGCTTTTTGCTAGGGCTGAAGTTATGACTGTGCTTTGGGCGAGCCGCTTAAGTTTAATGTTAATAAATAACGGAAGAAAAAAATGGTCGCTGCCGAGTATTAAGATTAATGCCAATGTGATTATAAAACACAGCATAAAAACAAACACATAAACGCATGTTATATGTATGCTTATAGCCAAATAACAGTCTGTTGAACGAAACTACAAGCTGCGCGTTAGCAGTTAATTTACCCGGTACATTTAAAACCGACGCGACTTTCTCCCCAGCTCTTTTCCTTATCTGTGCGGTTGTGGTATGTTTTGTAGGATACATTATATAGACAATCATGTTGTTGCCACAAGTTGTTCCTCCATCTCCGCTGTCCAACATTCCCTTGCATGAGCTTTCGCGGTCGACATTTTTAAACGTCTGTCAGTCACTTCCGTCACCTTGCAGATGTGCCTCTCATTGGCTGTTGCGAAAGTACCAACGTCATCACCCCGATTTAAAACCCTAAATATCAAACATGTTTGATATGATCGGGGCGGCCCCGATTTCTCTCGGATTAGATCGGGAGGTGTAAAATTCGATCTGTGAACGCCTCACATTACGTGATAATCTGTGCCGAACCTCGGACCCGTTCGAGGTTCTGGACCCGATTTTTTCAAAGATTCTCGGGAGGGGAAATCGGGGTAAAATCTGGCCGAGAATCCTGTAATCTGAGCCAGGCTTTAGTTGCATTGCTTATCCAGTGAAAATGATCTTATAGTATCTCTATACACATTAATGTACCCAAATATATGAACTAACATACTCGAGCTACGAAAACATCAATGCTGCTGTAATCATAAAAACACTGACAGGGAATAACCGCTAAACTAAACAAAAACTAACGTTAGGGGAACGTTACCCTAACGTTATAGAAACAATGAAACTAACGTTTTATTTCCGTAAAGATAACCAAAAACAAACCTTAAAAAAACTGGGAACCAGAAACTAACGTTAGGGGAATGTTCACAGAACGTTAGCCTAAAATATTTTTCTCAGGTCGGTTTGGCCTAACTACATGTCAGTAATGAATACATCCATGCTGTGTTTTTATCCATCGCTTGTGTAATCTAATTAAAATAAGTAAAATACATCATCCCACACAATATGGAGGATGAAATCAATGCATTGGATTATTCTCTTAGCCTAATAATTCATTATTGAAGTAACCTAATTTTCGATTTAAACAGCACAGTATTTCATTTCTAATAAAACCACACTGTGTGTATAGGCCTAACGTTACCTCAACATCAGACGTTATAGATATTGAAATAAAATAACCAATGACTTCAACACAATATTTAAAGCAGATTTTTATTGACAGAAGAATAAACATTTAATTATCTTCAGGCTAACAATATTCTTGTCTCACCACAAAAGTATAGCGCGGCTCGTCTTTAGATATAACAATCAAAAGCCCTGAGTTTCAGTCCTTACATCATGGTCTGTTGATTTAGATGTGTCAAATCAATCGAAAATCACGAAAATATAAGTTTACTCTCAAATTTATAAAAAAATTGTACGTTTTTAAATAAAAAATTAAAATAAATAAACCGCTAAACTAATGTGTTAGTGGGTGAGGTAAAACGAAATGACCGTTAATTTTTAAATGACGGGAGTGAGCGGCAGAGTGGAGTATGCATGCTCGAGCGCACACACATACAGTAACAGACAACCACACTAAATAAATACACATGGATATATATAATTGTATTTTCATTTAGCTTAACTAGTTTATTATTTTCAGCCATTAAAGGGCACATTTATTAATTTCATTTGGTCAGTATAACATGTGCTAATGTGATCTTATAATTTCTGTATTGCACGTCACTGAAGTTTACCAGTTTTCCTATTTTTACCATTAAAAAATAACCAAAAAATAACCATCAGGGAAAGTTATTTTCTGGTTGCAAAATTATAACGAAAAAAGAACCATCAGGTAACGTTATTTTCTGGTTGCAAAAAATTACCAATAAATAACCATCAGAGAACGTTATTTTCTGGTTTAAAAAAACAATAAATAACCATCAGGGAACGTTACTTTCTGGTTATTTAAAAAACAGCCTGCAACGTTCTGGGAACGTTATTTTCTGGTTCCAAAATCAAACCTGAAAAGAATGTCCTTAGAATGTTTTTTTTGGTTCCCAAAAAATAACCAAAAGGGAACCAAAACTAACGTTAGGGGAACGTTCTGTGTTTGCTGGGTATAAATCATCACATGGTGTGTGTTTTTGTGGTCAAAAACATTCATACATTAAAACCACAGTTTGCACCCTAGCTGCTCCTGATGCAGATCGTAATCTTTTGCAGGTAAATGTTTAATCTTGTCTTGCCTGGGTATTTGGTGTAAACTTGCGAACGCCCCCAAAGAACATCTGAACTCCCCCATTCAAAAATTTTGCTTCCATCGCCCACTGACGTTCTCTGAACGCCCACTGGGGGGCGATACTGCCCCTGTTGAGAAACGTTGTTATAGACAGACATAAAACAATAAGAAAATAAATACTTGGAGAGGTTATATATGAATATATGCACATTTCTATATAAATGTATTCAGGACTGTATGCCTATCCCCAAAGTGAATAAATAGAGTGCATCTCCCTACATTCCATTAGGTTGTAAAAGTGTCTTATTTTGATGGTTTGCTATAGGTTGCTATGGTCACCAGAGGTCTGGTTCTGCATCTGTGTTTTTGACCCCCTTGTGACTAGCTTGCTGGTTGGGTGAGGGTGTTGTTGTTATATTTATGAAATATAACTAGTTATTGCATGTCTGATCTGTCTCAGGCACTACACTTATAATAAAACACCAGTTTGATAGAGATGTATTTTATCAACCTACCAACAAATGTATTTGGGAAACACTTGATTGGATTTCAATGCTGTTTGGAACTATATAGCCCGCATGTCACAAGTTACTTTCGCATTCCATTCTTCCTATGGGCACTGTTCACTGATCAGCACTCAGGGCACTGATCAGGGAGTCTGCCATTTTAAGGGATGTCTCATTCGCGAAATCCTTCCAGTGCACTGATTTCGTTCGTTCCCTAAAAATTCCCACAATGCAATGCAAAAGTCAGGGAGCATCGATGCTTACTGTGTTCCCTTACTGGAAATCACGTGTCAATTTTTTAATCCGTTTAAGTGAAATTGCATGAGCCAACTCAATAAACTCAATGAAACATGACAGAACTTTGGAAAAAACAAAAGTTTATTTTATGTATAAACACACATTGCTAGACAGGTAGGGAACACAATCAACTTAACAGTTGAATTTAATATTAGACCAAATTTGTGCACGGATATGTAACAAAATAATTAAAGTGTTTCTTACATGTATTTCAACCATTATAAAAAAAATAAAGCCAGAGAGATGTCGGTTTTGCCTGTTGTTGTTAAAAAACAGCTGCGCAGTATCCGCGCTTAACCTTCACGTTCTAGTGCAGTCCCTCCTCGATCTGCAGTCTGCAGACATGTGTACTTGGTTTATTTGGCAGATTTTGACTCCCCCACTTCTGATTGCATTTACTGGGGATGCTGCCACACGATTGGTCTCTATCTCTAAAGCCTGCCTCCATACCTAATCCGTAACCCTAACCATAGTTGGGGTAAAACAAAGACTATGGGACATTCTAAAAAGGCAAAGAACCTCAATCAGTCACACTAAACTGATGTCCAAACGCAGCTTCCTTTTTCAGTGAAATAAGCTCAACTACACTGAAATATTTCATCAACATGAAATATGTTGCCTCAGTATTGCACATGAATAGTGCACTAGTGTTTGTAAGAGGCCTTTTTAGCTACCGTGCATATGAAGGAATTTTACTAATGTTTGTAAAAGTTATTCAGTAAAACACGTGAATGATTTTCACTGATGTCTGTAAAAGATTACTGTAATACACATAAATAGTGTTTATAAGAATTACTTCAGTAAAACATAGGAAATAATTTAACTAAGGTTGATCAATGTGTTTGTTTCACTAATGTTTGTAAGAGTCGTTTGAATTAAGAGTCATTTTAATTATGGCGTAAACAGCCTCCCATAGATTTTGTCTCCACATAAATGAAGAACATGCAGTCATGATCAATAAGCATTCCATATGTCCTCTATAGGCTTCCCAAAAGTGATTAATAGAATGCACACACATTAAGCTTCAACCAAATGTTGATACTAAAGCTACTTTTGCTTTTTCTAAATGGACTATTTAGAGATACATCTTCAAGTAAAATTATCATTTTGTTTCATTCTGTGATCCTAGTGACAACGTTTCTACCAAATACCAGAAAATTAAAATGGGACAAAATGGTACAAATGATAAAAAAAACTTTTAAAGATTTATTGTTTGCAAGTGTTAAATAATTTATAGAAAACAAGTTTATAACAAGTTAGCATATTTAAACAACAAAATATATACTAATGTTTTCACATGTAACTAATTTTAGGAACAGTTAAAACATGTGTATATACAGTATATATAGGCTATATATATATATATATATATATATATCTGTGTGTGTGTGTGTGTGTGTGTGTGTGTGTGCGTGCGTGCGTGCGTGCGTGCGTGTGCGTGTGTGCGTGCGTGCGTGCGTGCGTGTGTGTGTGATGGGATAAGCCTGAGGTTTTTGCTGTAATTCAATAAACTGACACAAATTATACATGTAGAACTGCTTATTATACCGACAAACTGGTCTGTAAAATTTATCGCGGCTAGGTGGCGGTAATGCAGTATTTAGGTATGTGAACCACCAATAAACAAAGAAGAAATTGTCCCTATCGTTTGGTTGTTTCTGTTGCTAGAAGGGATACAGCTATAGCTGGAGTTGTGCAAAATCTCGCCATATAATTACAATAAATTACATAAGCTAACACCTACCCCAACCCTAAACCTAACCTAACAATAATAAAAATATGAATCAACTGTTTTCAGCGTGACAAATATTATGTTGTATTGAAGTGCGCATGCCCAGGGGAGGTTGTTGTATCCCTTCTAGTCAAAACCTTCAAAACCCTTTTCCGTCTGACGTATATTTGTCGCTGCTGACGTGTGTGTTTGCTTTCAGTGTGACTGCTGTTTGAGTGTGTGATCATTTTAAGCAATTATCAAATTCTTCAGTAGTTCGAGTGCACAGGTTTTGTTGAATACATAAAGTCATGGAAGCCGACTGGGAGGAAATCAGACGTCTAGCTGCGGACTTTCAAAGGGCTCAGTTTGTAGATACTGTTCAAAGGTAAAAAAAACACTATTATTATTGTTGTTGTTGTTGTTGTTGTTGTTATTAGGAGTTATTAGGCTATCTAAGTAGTAGTGGTAGTAGTACTGAAAGTGTTGTTATAAAGCCTACAGTTAAATAATCGAATAAATAAAACGGAATGATGATGGCAATTCCTTCTTTACTAGGGTGTTTGTCGTTGTGCTTGTTGTGAGGTTAATCAATGGCGCACCGATATTTTACTCAGTTTTAGTCTATTTTGCGAGTGAAATTTGTTTTCCGGCTAAATTAGATCCATATAACTAGATGCGGACTCGCAATCCTGCTGTTTAAGTTATATATGTCATCTGGCTGTTATGCGTGTCTGAGTGAATGAGCTTGCACAGTTTAACATGGCCAAATGTATTGGGAGTGATATAAATTTTGTGTTTTGTAAAGTTTGCTACTGTATTCGTAGATTATTTTGCCACATGTTTCTATGGTATACTGGATATCTTAAATTATCATATCTTAAGATTTAAAGATGATAATGGCAAAAACATAATATATGCAATTCAAAGTATCAATATTTACAGTGTTGGTTGGGCCTTGTTTTTCATAACCTCTGCAATTCGCTCTGGCATGCTGGATATTAGCTTCTGGGCCAAATCCTGATTGATGGGGATCATTTCTCGCCTTGTGGGTTTATGCTTATCCATTTGCTTTTTGAGGATTGACCACAGGTTCTCTACATGGGATTGACATCTTTGCTTTTTTTTGCAATTATTTAAAATGCATCTGATCACTCTGCATAACAATCTATAAAGTGAATGAACACCACAACAGCTTAAACAGAAACTTTGCAAAACACAGCATTTATGTCATTGCCAATACTTTTAGCCACTACTGTACATGGCTCCTTGTATAAGCACGAACATGAATTTGGAGATGAACTTCATCTCCAGAGTTTCTCTGAGAGTTAACTTCACAAGCATTTCACTAGTTGTGTCCCTAATGACATACTATGCACTTAAACTATGCACTCAACCATGTAGTGTATGAATTTTATAAGGGTAGTATTCCTTTCCAAATGGAATGCTTAACGGTTTTATACTAACCGGAAGTATATCGGTTTCCCAGACGAGCGCAAATGACGTCAATCGCATGGCATTGTGAATAAAAATCAACTGGGGGAGGCAACAAGATGGTGGACTAAGCACATGTAGTTTTCTCGGCTCCTCAGCAAATCTTGCCATTTACATTTTTATTTGAACGTTTATTTTATTTATCCGTTAGTTAGGAATCAGCAAAGCAATCCTCTAGTCACCAAAAATAATTATTCCGGGACAGAAGGGAATGGCTAAGAAAACGTCCAATGCTAATGCTTAACACGAGTATGCTATGGAAGTAGGGCTGGTCTGAATACCATTTTTAGAGCTTCGAAGCTTCGGTAGTAATCAACCCCGAATATTCGAAGCTTTGGCGGGAGGGGGCTGAACATATGCTTCTCTCTAATAAAGGCAGGAATTTGTGTCTGCCTGTCTGTTTGCATTTTTATTATGTCGAGGGCCATTCATCCAATCGGCTTCAGGCGTGGCGGGTGTGTTGCTGTGGATCCAATGGAGCGCAGTGTCGCATTTTGGTGCAATATGGACACGCAACACGTTCAGAATGAATAAACTTTTAATAAACTACAGAATAGCGCGAGCCAGAAGCAGCGTGCCTCGCTTTAAAATTGTTTTGTTTTGTTTTTAATAGTTTAATTTAAACTGTGGTGAACATTTAAATGAATTGTAATAAATAAAACAAATAACCAAATTAAGTCAAAGAAAGGTAAGGTATGAGATATATAATTATAATGGGAGATTGTTACCATCCCACTCCCACAAAAAATCCCATCCCAATCCCATGATAAAATTGGGGAAAAATCCTGTCCCGTCCCAAGCCCATAAGAATAACTCCCACTCCTTTTTATTGAACTGAAAGCCATCTTAAATTTGGTACAGTCAGCTGCTGTCTAGCCATTTGGTGCGTGCTTCCACCTCGACACAAACCGTGTCCGAGAGAAGCTGCAAACATGTGCACGAATGGTCAAACATGTCCGTCTAGTGTGTTTACATAGATAAACAATGGTCAAGTAGCGCCTCGGAATAAAGGTGTTCTCTGTGTCAATGTCCGGTCTGTCACTGTACATGCACACACTCGCAGACCAAACTGTGTGCAGTAACAGCTATGGAATGATTTTGGGGACTAAATTAAAAAGGAATTGCAAACTGCATTTGCAAATGCGTTTTCTATTTATTCCTGTAAAAATTGTGACCATTGCAAAACCATTTGCATTTGCTTTTGCACTTCCCGATACAAACACGCCCCGTTGAATAAGCCCACCCCCACCATTGATTGACAGGTTTCTGTACAAGTCAGAGGAAATGCAAATGCAAAGGGATTTGCAATTTCATTTGAGTTTTGGCAGGCTTAATGCGCGACACCAGAGGAAGTGAAATAGCATATGGGGAATTGCTGTTGCGATTTAAATATGGCAGGGACGTAACTCGTAACACAGAGGTAATTCATTTGCATATAGACTTTGCTTTTCCTTTTGAAATTTGGCAGACATTGTACGTTCGCGTAAATGCAAATGCAAACGGTTGCATTTGCGTTTGAATTATGTCACAATTTTGACACGAACAAATAGAAAACGCATTTGCAAATGCAGTTTGCAATTCCTTTTTAATTTAGTCCGCAGAATCACTCCATAAACAACGAACACTCTGTACAATAGTGAAAACGGGTCACACCACAACAAAACGGGCACTCTCACAAATGCTCCCAAATATGTTTTGAAAACACACAGGCTAAATTTCGGGAGCATCAACGAACCCTGTCAGCCCCGGCATTTGATCAAGAGCAGAGAGTTGAAATGTTCAACTTGGAAGAGAGCGCTCAGCTAATCATAGCACTTTTTACTGTTCAATCACAGTGCGGCAGAGACGGGACAAATACCACACTAGGGCTGAAACGATTCCTCAAGTAACTCGAGTAATTCGAATACAAAAAATTATCGAGGCAAATTTTGTTGCCTCGAAGCTTTGTTTAATCCATTTAACTACAGTACACACGGAGCGCTGCGTTTCCCCACGGACCGTTATTACTGATGCACAGCCCGCTAAACTCTATTCATGTTACAGGGCTCTCAAGTCTCACGCATTCACTGTGAGACACACTCATTTTAGTCTGTTCACACGCTCACACGTATTTCTCATGCTGATAAATAAGTGATAGCTTATTGAAATGGTGAACTGCTTTTTTACTTAGTTTTAGTCTATTTTGTGAGTGAAACTTGTTTTCCGGTTGCATTGAGTCCATCAAACTAGATGCGGACTTGTGGATGCCGAATCTTGTTATTTACACATGTCATCAGGCTGTTCTGCGTGTCTACGTGAATGAACTGCACAGTTTAACGTGCTACACGCGTGATGCTCATGAATTTGTCTGCGTCTGCGCTGAATGAGGACATGAAGTTCACCTCCGGAGTTGCTCTGAGAGTATATTTCACGAATATGTTATTGTTTGAGTGAAGAAACAGACATACTAAAAAATAAGCGTCTTCCGACAACCTGCCAAAATAAGTCATAGGCTATATATTACTATTTAATAGGGCTGTCAAAATTAACGCGTTAATAACACGTTAACGCAAATTCCTTTTAACGGCACTAATTTTATTAACGTGCGATTAATGCAGCACGCATTTTCTGTTTGAACCTTGGCCTTGCCCGTAGTTTGAGAAAGTAAACGATGCAGAAGCAAACGGAAATGGAGAAATAAATAGGTCTTCTGAACGTAAAATTCATATATAAAACGATGTCTGATGGTTCTGTCGACAAGACTAAAGTAATCTGCATTTATTGTCGATGTGAATTAAGCTATCACCGCAGCACGTCGAGTTTAAAATATCACTTGAAGCGAAGCATACAACTGATGCAGAGAGCTTTCCTCCTCGCGGCAGACCACACTAGATTGTTTTCAGCAGAGACGGATGGACAACTTCACAAGCAACAGACTCACCACATCGATAGCTAAATGGGTGGCTACAGCATGTAGGCCAGTTAATGTAGTGGAGGACGAGGGTCTACTTGAAATTATTCGCATCGCATCTAACGATTACACATATGAACTACCTTCGAGAGCCACTGTTACAAGCAAGATTCACGACTCTTACGAAGAGGAGAAAGCGAAAGTCGAGGAGGCGATAAGACAGACAAACATGGTTGCGTTCACCAGAGATTACTGGACTTCCCTCAGTAACTATAGCTACCTGGGGGTCACGGCTCATTATTTTGACACACACTGGAAACTACGGTCGCACGCTTTGACTGTCATGAAGACAGACGAGAGGCACTGTGCTGACGTTTGCGCTGAGCACTTTCTGCAGGTAGCCAGACAGTGGAATATTGAATTCAAAATTAGCCCACTGACCACCGATAGTGCACGCAACATGATTGCCGCGGCCAGGCAGCTTCCATTCGAGCATATGCCTTGCATTGCACACAGCCTCCACCGAGCTATCACAGTTGCGAAAATGTAAACATGCTTGTGTAAGTAAATAGCTCAGTGCAGAGAAAGAAGTAATGGGAACATGTGTTTTTCCATTTTTTTTTCATGTGTTTAATAGACATGTACAAGTTCTTTGAAAAACATCTATGACCTTTGAAACATGTCTAGTCTCCATGCTCTATGTTGAGTATGGTTTCACTAATAATAAACAATATACATTTGCATAAAGCATCAATATTTGTCCATGCCCATGTTGATTAGAGTATTAAAAACTTGAAAAGTATTCATTTAAGGTACATTTATAATGGATAAAAATGTGCGATTAAGTTGCTATTAATCACGAGTTAACTCATTACAATCATGCGATTAATCGCAATTAAATATTTTAATCGATTGACAGCCCTACTATTTAATAGTAAAAAAAGAAACTAAAACTAATTTATATAAACTAAATGCATCATGCATAAGCTGAAGTTAGT
Source organism: Triplophysa rosa (assembly GCF_024868665.1). Lineage (NCBI taxonomy): Eukaryota > Metazoa > Chordata > Actinopteri > Cypriniformes > Nemacheilidae > Triplophysa > Triplophysa rosa. The sequence goes on from NC_079904.1 coordinate 20,015,940, forward strand.
TGTTTACCTTTGAAATTATTCTTTCTATTTTTATTCACGTTTCTTATTTAATTCAAAATTCAATATAATACAAATATATAAATATGTTAATGGAATGTACTAAATGGGTTTAGTTTTCACAGATATTAATGTATGCAATTTCAGCAATAAATCTTTAATTGTTCTAAAAAGGAAACAAATGAGTTGTTTTACTCATTTTAAGAGACCTGTCTTATTTTCTCTTGTATATTTAGTATTGCTCTTTAATAAAGAAAAAGTACTTGTTATTAGAGGTGCATCGATTGACCGGCAAGAGATCGGAATCAGCCGGTTTCTCGTATGATCGGCCCGACCGGTGACCGGCCGGTCAGTCTCACGTCTCGCCGATTCCAAGCCGATCTTCTGTTTCCTGTGATGCGGGCAAGAACGTCACAGCCGTCAGTACACTCAAAGCCGCAAGTAAACATGTAAACGTGTTCGCACAGCCTGTCTTTCACGGCTCGTTTATACTCGCATGTGGGTCCACTGGACCGCGAGTCTCTGCTGACTGACGCGCATCTCTCATATCCGCTGATTGCATGCGCATCTTGTACTGTATAGACAAAAAGGTGCACTGTAGTTCATTTCTCGCTGCTCCGTCTCCATGGTGTATGTATGCCAACAGTGATGCTATTAGCATCATGCTAAACTCTGACACATGCTAAACTCATGTTGAAGTCGTTCACTCTGTGTAAAACAAACGTAAATTCCATTCAACCTGTTTCCTTGTCTTACGTTAAAACTGTGGTCATTTCGCCTAGGTAAAATGACATTCAACACGACTTCTACTTGTTTTTAAAAATCCAAAATATAAAAAAAATGAATAAATCAACCAATATATGTGAAATATATTGATTGAGTTCTTTACTAACACAAAAAACTGCAAATACATATACATCTTTAGAGTAGAATTCACTCATAAGATTTTTTTACTTTTTTATTGAAGTTGCAGCAAAAATCAACCCACTTATTTTAATCCTACAGACACAAGATATAGACCATTTATTTTACATTTCAGAAAAAATGAAATAAAGCAATGTTAGTTTCGTAAACGGAAACAGACGAGAATAAAGTTGAAGTATTTTATTGTTATCTTAGACTTTTGTGAGATGAGTACATAAATGAAAAAGGTAAATTAAGTGACATGTTTAGTTATATTTTATTATTTGTACTTCTTTTCAGTCACAGAGTTATTCAATTTAAGAGTTGTTTGGGAAAGAGAAGATTCTGTAATTTAATGGAGCTTGGAGAACTGCATTTAGGGAAATTTGGGGAAATTGTAATGTTCAATCATTTATTCAATGAAAATTAAAAAAAAGTGTATTGAAGAAAAGTTAATATGGTTTTATATACAGTATACTGTCAATTATAGTTTGTGGATAGAAAACCGGAATCGGCAAAAATCAGAATCGGCAGGTTTCACTTGTAATAAAATCGGAAATCGGAATCGGCAAAGAAAATTGCAATCAGTGCATCTCTACTTATCCGTATTATCCGAATACCCGATTAATCGATGGAAAATCAGTAGAATACTCGATTAGTAAAAGAATCGAAAGCTGCAGCCCTATACCACACCAACCAATCGACGCATTGTACAGTACTTGTACAGCTGCATGTTTTTATATAAAGCATTGTATCGTAGTTCCTCGGCTTAAACGTTGTCAAATGCGCCTTCCGTTTTCAGCTGTGTAAAAACTATTCTCAGTCCCGCCCACTCCCGCTGAAATGTTTTCCTGTCCTGTCCCAATCCCGTAATGAATAGTGATTTTGTTTCCCATCCCGCAGGATTCCCGAAAAAATGTCAACCTCTATTTGGCTGCTACCTTCGAAGGACGTGGACAGTGTCTGACGTGCATGAAGCGAATTGAAGTGAAACGGTCTAGCCTTAATCCTAGTTGCGTCACCTCAGTGTTTCCCATAGGATTTTGACCGACTTGTGACGCTGGTGTCACGAAGTAGCATATTTGTGACGTCATCACTTCGTGTTAAGGGCTCAGCATAGTCCAGGCGAATTGCGCTTTCGTTCTGCTTTTTGGGGTAAAACGAAACTTGAAAATGTTGAGAGACAGTATAGTGTTTTTGAACAATCCAACACCCCTTTGTTTCTGGAGGCGGGGTTTACATGACGCATGCAAATAGCCTCTGCGCACGTGGCCACACAAACAACACACCCACCTATTACGTAATGGCCATGGACCAATGGTGGCTCGAGGGTGTTTACCGGCCAACACGAACTTTCCTGGAGAGTTCTGTTTGGTTTGCTGCGGCGAACTAGTGAAACGAATTGTCGTTTGGACCAGATTTTGTTCGAAATCAGGTCACAGATGGTCGTTTTTCGATTTCGAATGTAGTATGCTGAGCCCTTTAGTGTTAGCACTTATCTGTTTGTCTTCTACTCTCTTATCTGTCACATTATACTGTATTTTACAACGGGATGCCACCAGTAGTCACTTTAACTGCTGCTAAAAAGCCACAGCTTCCCTGTGGCTCAGTGGTTAGAGCATGGCACTAGCAATGCCAAGGTCATGGGTTCGATCCCAGGGGATTGGACATAGTCAGAAACAAAAAAAGTATAATACCATGAAATGTAAATTGCTTTGGATAAAAGCTTCTGCCAAATGCATAAATGTAAAATCCTGATTTATAAACGCAACATAATCTGACAAAATCACAATACAGTACATCTACATTAAAGAGCAGCTATATGCTTTTTGCCCTTTCTTGACAATGTGTTGCTGTATTATGAAAGCTTCTTTGATTTTAAATTCAAGTGACAGTTAAATACGAGAGGCCGAGGGCTTGCGCACACACATGGAGCTCATCGGAAGAGAGTGCATGCGAACGTGGAAGAAGACGCCGCATGCGGCAACGCTCTACTCACACCAGAGCATGTGAGCGGTCAATATTTCGCTCAATGACTGCGCTTCGCTCAGTCGCTCACGGACCTAGCAAACGCTCCGCTCACATTACGCTCACGCTCACCGCTAAACCAAATCTCGCTCAGATCCCGCTCTGACATAAAATGTGTCTACACTGCTTTCCAAATTATTATGCAAATGATATCTTTCTCTGGTTTTCCTAATTTGTCGATGCAAATGACAGTCAGTATAATTTTCAAGTAATCAACATTTAGGGTACATTTGGAATTTTATTGAACTAACCTCCCACTGACAACAGTATTTATTTAAAAAATGAAAAACTCAAAATGCACTGTTCCAAATTATTATGCACAACAGAGTTTGAAAACATTTCATAGGTTGTAAAAAACTGAAAATGGTCATTTGTTGAATTTGCAGCATTAGGAGGTCATATTTACTGAAATCAAAAGCTATTTCAATCAAAAACATCCTAACAGGGCAAGTTACATGTTAACATAGGACCCCTTCTTTGATATCACCTTCACAATTCTTGCATCCATTGAACTTGTGAGTTTTTGGATAGTTTCTGATTGAATTTCTTTGCAGGATGTCAGAATAGCCTCCCAGAGCTGCTGTTTTGATGCTAACTGCCTCCCACCATCATAGATCTTTCGCTTGAGGATGCTCCAAAGGTTCTCAATAGGGTTGAGGTCAGGGGAGGATGGTGGCCACACCATGAGTTTCTCTCCTTTTATGCCCATAGCAGCCAATGACACAGAGGTATTCTTTGCAGCATGAGATGGTGCATTGTCATGCATGAAGATGATTTTGCTACGGAAGGCATGGTTCTTCTTTTTGTACCATGGAAGAAAGTGCTCAGTCAGAAACTCTACATACCTTGCAGAGTTCATTTTCACACCTTCAGGGACCCTAAAGGGGCCCACCAGCTGTCTCCCCATGATTCCAGCCCAAAACATGACTCCGCCACCTCCTTGCTGACGTCGCAGCCTTGTTGGGACATGGTGGCCATCCACCAACCATCCACTACTCCATCCATCTGGACCATCCAGGGTTGCACGGCACTCATCAGTAAACAAGACTGTTTGAAAATTAGTCTTCATGTATGTGTGGGCCCACTGCAACCGTTTCTGCTTGTGAGCATTGGTTAGGGGTGGCCGAATAGTAGGTTTATGCACAACTGCAAGCATCTGGAGGATCCTACACCTTGAGGTTTTCGGGACTCCCGAGGCACCAGCAGCTTCAAATACCTGTTTGCTGCTTTGCAATGGCATTTTTGCAGCTGCTCTCTTAATCCGATGAATTTGTCTGGAAGAAACCTTCCTCATTCTGCCTTTATCTGCACGAACCCTTCTGTGCTCTGAATCAGCCACAAATCTCTTCACAGTACGATGATCTCGCTTAAGTTTTCGTGAAATATCTAATGTTTTCATACCTTGTCCAAGACATTGCACTATTTGACGCTTTTCGGCAGCAGACAGATCCTTTTTCTTTCCCATATTGCTTGAAACCTGTGGCCTGCTTAATAATGTGGAACGTCCTTCTTAAGTAGTTTTCCTTTAATTGGGCTCACCTGGCAAACTACTTATCACAGGTGTCTGAGATTGATTTCAGTGATCCAAAGAGCACTGAGACACAATACCATCCATAAGTTTAATTGAACAATATAAAATTAAATGTTTACGACACTTAAATCCAATTTGCATAATAATTTGGAACGCAGTGTAGTAAGCCTAATTGTTTTCAGTCTATAATAAACTTCTTGAATAAATGTCTCAGTGTAAGTAGTAGGCTGAAAAAGAGCAGTTATGTTTCAGTCCGACATTCTGTGACATTACAGCCAATATTTTTAGTCATTTTTTATTTAAAGAGTGCCTAAAATAACTGTATAATAACTAAGTATATTTGATTTTTGCCATAGTGCAACATTCAAAACAAACGCACAAAAGATGAAATGCACTATGAACACGTTTATTATTACTGGGGTTAATAAAAGAAACAGGCTCTAAAGAAAAATAGACCTTAATTTTTTTAATATTTCTTTGGTGCCATCATTTTATGAGTGAAACCCTACATCACTTATATCAGTACTACTAGTGATGTCTTTATGATTTTTTAAATTTTATTTTAACATTTAATTATAGCCATTCAACATTTAAGTAAAATTGATAGCTATTAGGCCTAATAATTACATTTATTAGGCTTTAAAAAAGCTGCTGTTCATTTTAATTTTAAACACAGATAATACTGATATGCATCATATGTAGGCTTTTCTGAAAATATGCGTTTTTAATCTAGATTTAAATTGGGAGTGTGTCTGACCCTTAAATAGTATCAGGAAGGCTATTTCAAAGTTTAGGTGCTACATTTGAGAATGCTGTACCCCCTTTGGTGGATTTAGTTATCCTAGGTAATAGAACTGCCCATTGTTCAAAAGCTTTGTTTGACATCATAAACGCTGTGCTAAACCCAGCTATATTATCTCCTTCAGATTCTATTTCTCCCACTGCGGAGGGTTTCTTGAACATTTTTGTGAGGAAAATTGACAATATTAGGAAAGAGATTGTCCCCTCCAATGTTGTTCTTGAATCTCCTCCGCTACGTTTGTGTACATTTGACTGTTTTGATCAGGTCTCTCTTCCAGCCTTAGCAGACTTAGTTAAGCACATGAAATCATCTTCTTTTCTACTGGATCCTATTCAACCACAGGTTCTCTGGCAGAAACACACACACTCTGACAAATATAGGTGTAATAAATATGAGAGTTGCGATAACGATTGCTAGTTGTAGCCTTTCAGTTGTGGATGGTTTTATTTAAAAGATTTTACATTAACAGACATTATTGGCATACGTTGCCTTTGGTGCGTTCGAGCGCGGGCCTGCACGGCAAAATCCAGGTTATTCTGTGGGTTTTGCAATGGATCTTGTTGTGAAATGAACAGATACGTGAAATCAAAACTGGCTATGACCCGCTTGCTTGGTGTCGGAGCGCGCGCAGGTTTTGCCGCGGTTGCGGAGAGACATTTTTTCATTTGCGCTCCTGTGCACATCATCTGAACGCGCATTTAGTGCAGCTGTACACATTTTAATCTGGACAATGTCAACAAGTAAGTTTCACATCAACGAGTCGGAAAAAGTAAAGTTTTTATGGCAATCTGAATAGGAAAGCCAATGTAGGTTTAAACAGTTTGTTTCAAATGGAATTGTTAAGGACTGTAAGGGTTAATACGCTACTGACTGAAGTTACTGCAACAAGAGCTTTTTTATTTAGTATTTAGCTTTCTTATATCATTTAAGTTTTCATTATTTACTGATGCTTATTTAAATGTTTTATATGCTGTAGTGTGCCGTTTCACTGATGGATTTGCTTGTTAAACATTGACGGATGTTTCATCCTCATTTATTTCAGATTTCATATTTCAATTTCAAGTATTTAACAATTTCAAGTATTTAAATAAGGTCTATATTTCTCTTCCACTCGTCATGTGGTTGCTACACGCAAATCTAATAATATAAATATTATTTATATAAATAATATATATTTCTCAACCACCGCACCACCGCGGTCGATTTGTCTATTACCACCGCGGTGGTAAAAAACTGCCACCGTCACAGTCCTAAAGGGAACACATTACCCCGGTGTTATCATCTCTCCACTGGCTTCCAGTCAAGTATAGGATTGATTTTAGATTTTATTTTAGATTTTTAAACAGTTACACAACCTCTCCCCAATCTATATTAGTGATCTCTTAGGGTCTTACACACCAGCTAGGTCACTTAGATCAGGAAATCGGTTGTAGCTGACTGTCCCTCAGTCAAAAAAGAAGTCAAAAGGTGACCGAGCCTTTTCAGTAGTAGGGCCACAGTCTTCCCCTGTATATTCGGCAGGCCCCGTCTATAGAGGTTTTTAAGTCCCAGCTGAAGACACATTTCTTCAGTCTTCTACATTTCACATTTCTTCTACTTCAGTCAGAAGTAGGGAAAGTTTGATGTGGGAATCTTTTACCAATGTTGTCGTATGTCTATGTTGGTTATATGTGTATTTTATAGGATTTTATATTTTGTGAAGCACTTTGGGCAACAACGTTGCATTTAAATGTGCTATATAAATAAATTAAGTTGAAGTTGAAGTAGGTACTATCAGAAGTCCGGAGTTTTGTGATCGTAAAGAGCGTGATGGGTTGTAGTGTGATAGAAGCTCTGTTAGATAAGCCGGAGCTAAACCGTTTAATGCTTTATAAGTGATTAGAAGTACTTTATGGTCTATACAGTACTTAATGGGTAGCCAGTGTAGGGATGATAAAATTGGTGTTATGTAATCATATTTTCTAGACCTTGTAAGAATTCTAGCTGAGCATTTTGAACTTACTGTAGTTTGTTTAATGATGACTGTTTCTGCTACATTCATTTTGCCGTGCCTACAGTGACGCACACTTTCCCATTCATTCATAATTTGTCCGGCCAGCGTTTGCAACTCTTTTACTAGATTTAGAAACTTTTCTGACCCCTTTTTGCGGATTTTGTTCAGAAGATGCATCTAACGACAAACCTAGCGTCTTTTTGGATAAACTGTTCATTCGGTGGGAAAATGTCGTCAGTGCTTAGGGATGGGCACGAGTACTCGATTACTCGAGTACTCGAGTACTCGAACGCGACAGCGACGATCGATAGTGAAAACGATGATCGATTGGGGGTTTAAATACAGTTTTTAATTATTTTCTTTCTTTCTGATTGGTTATGCTGGCATTTCGGGTTGTGCCCAGAAATTTGATTGTTGCGTTGTGAGAGTTTGCGGTCCAGAGTCAAGTCCGGAGCACAGAAGGGCATATTGAAAGCGCACAGCGATGCTTGGTTTCACTTTGATAAACCTGACGAAAATACAGTCTAGTGCAAAATGTACGGCGCCAAGCAGCATACAAAACATACAAATCTACTACAAGTTTGATCCGTTATCATCTTACACTCTGTCTAACGTTACACCGCACGCGAGGGGCGCGATGCAACATGGCGAAAGCAAAAAGAAACTGGACGTTTGTTGCGTCTCTTTGCGCTGCATCCAGTGTGCACAGAATTTCTGTTTGTTGTATTCGCGCCGCTCGCGGGCAGGGCGAGCGTTTTCAATCCATTCCCATGGAAGTTGAGCTCGCGTTGCGCTCGCGGAGCAAAGCGAGTATTCCTCTTCTCCGCGCGCGCCACGTGAACGTGCGCTGAAGTTCATAAGAAATTGAATGGATTAAAGACGCTCACCCCGCTCCGCACCAGTATATTTGGAGACAAAATGTCAGGTGAGACCACTACTATCAGACAGACTTGTCAGACGAGCATAAGAGACTTTACCGTCAGACACTAACAGACAGAAATGTGACAGGGTAGAGATGACGTTTCATCTCACGCTGATATTTCTTTTAAATGTTTACTTTGTTTTCAAAAACATTGATTGTTAGATTATTAAAAATTCACTGTGTCGATTTAATTATTTACTCAATCTTATAGTTTTATTAACATAAATTTTCGTATCAGTGTTGTAATTAAAATATTTTCATTGTCACCGTGGTATGGGGGACACGCCCTGCCCTCTCTAATGCCCCGCCCCCAATTAATTGAGTACTCGTTTTTCAAACCTGTCCAGTACTCGAAATGAAATATGATCAGAAATGCCCATCCCTATCAGTGCTGCCCCGCTAGCATGAGGTCTCGCTTTCCCGGTGCAGCGGCAGACAGCAGGGAGACACTTAATGAAATGCCTACAACCTTTAGCCAAAAAAGCGGAACGGCTAATGCTAATGCCCTGGCTTCCGCTCTTTAAGATGTGTGTGGTGATTTTATCAGACGATGTGTCTTGGTTACAAAACAGAATTGACAACAGAAAATATGTAAATGACAACAGCTTTATTGGGCAATAAGCTGTATGTAATGTTCAGATAGTAAAATCGAAATGGGACTGAAGCAACTTTTGCTGCCTTCACGGGAAATTCAATAATTCCCACTATAACCCGGAAATAATTCATGGGACGTTGCTTTTTTTAGTGTTAAAAGATACTTGTAATGTTTTAATTAGGGATGCACCGAAATGAAAACTCTTTGCCGAAGCCGAATAAAAATAAAACACTTGGCCGTAGGCTGAATACCGAATAACAAACACCAAACATGGCTTTTTGTATTTCTTCTATTTATTTAGCCAATTTTTTCACTATTGCATAAACTGAATGGTCAAAAAGTGCTTTTTATATTTTGTCTTGCTTTTCAATATAATACAATATAACTTAAAATAAAATTGAGCAAAACAAGTAGGCTAAATTAAAACAAAACATTAAGCCTTCTCCCCTCTTGAATAGCGTATAGTGCTGAAAGAATGTATTGTACTCTCTGTACCCCTACAACAACGCTTCATTAAATAGTGTCATTCAACATTATAAGCTAAAAATATGAATAAACGAAAACTGTCTGATTATTATAGGCTACATTGCAAAATGATTTAACGAAAAAAAAGCATCCATTCACGCAATTCTGACTGACAACCACTTCAGTTTACTTCTCTCCCCCAAACTCCGCCCACAAAAGATGACTGTCACTGTTCTCTCAGAAGGAGAAGGTGCACTCGTGGCCGGGATGCACGAAACATACTTTGACAAGTTTAGTACATGGAATTGTGCGCACGCGACCACTGTATGATGTCAAATGATGTCGCCAGCAGCAGGGCTACAGTCAGAACGCCCACTCCAGTCTGAAGTACATTAGTTACCGACCAGTAAAGACGCTTTCAATTTACGTGCTGTGTATTTTTTTCGGACACTTTAAACGTCACACACTGCGGACTTGTTTGCTGCATTAATAAAGCGCGTCTCTCTCTCTCTCGCTCTCTGTCTCTGCGCTGGTTGCTGCTTGATCACATCACACGTCATGTTCGGTCAAATTTATTCGGCCATTTCACTTATTCGGCACTTATTCTAATATTTATCGGTTGGCTAACATTCGGTGCATCCCTAGTTTTAATGCAACTCAATCATTAGTAACATTAATGTTACTAAATACTTTTAATGTTAGTAAATCCAGACGTTACTTTTGCGTTTGTAGTGGGATATATCCCGATATAAAACTACACTATGACGTCACGGATATGTTAATTAGCGTGTGATGTCATCAAGTGCCACAGTTTCACAAAATCCTTGCGGAAACACTGGATGATGCAGGACCACCACTATGCTCATTTTGATTAATTTCCCTAACCGAGAACCAACGCTCGTTATCCGAACCATTAACCATTTAATATTAAATTGGAATTAAATAAAAATACATGCTGCATCTCATTTCGAGGGCACCATCCTCCTGAGGTTGTGTTTGTCAGCAGCATACACCTTCACATGCGAGAACTGGAGGACGCAGACTTCAAAATGAGACACAGCTACAGTTGATGGACACGTTAAAAATACAACGATTTTTTTCACAGATTTATTTTAACATGCAAACAGCTGCATGACCTATAGCTCAACAACAGCACTTGCATTCACATATTATCACATTTTCACGAACCTGCAGCGTTTTGGACAATTGATAAAAACTAAAATAATATAAATCCAAAGCATAAAATAAACAGGCAAGAAAATAACTTAAATAATTAACAAATTATGACAAGATGAAAGGTTATTTGCGTCAGAAAGTTTTTTCATCAAATAAAAATAGCACTCCTACCTCAATCCAAAGCTTGGATAGTTTTTATTTAATAAAGTAACATGTTTACATGTTGTGGGGACAGTCTGGAGCCTGACAGTTCGACCCGTGGCAGAAAACACCCTTTCAGATGGCACGGATGTCCCGGGTATGCAGAGATGGAAGGTTGTTTCATTTGCTTTCCACCAGCCAGGATTAATATCCAAAGAGGGCACTTGGCCACATAAATGTGTCTTAGCTAAACATATATAAATCCGATCTGCTATAACCGTGCAAAATACATTTAAAACAACGAGCTTGAGCAAGGCTGCCAGTGACGCACTCCATTTGGAGGAGTAAAGCCCTGACAAATGTGGCCTCAACATCCAGATGAATTACACTTGTCCAGTTTCGTCAAGTGGGTTCGTGATCGTATTTTAATCTCGAAAACGTTTCGGAGGGCATTTACACCTGGTCGCACGTGTCAGCATGCTCTGCGAGTTAAAAACACACGTATAGTATATTTTTACAAAAAACTAAAAAACATGTTTGAATTGATAGTTATTTAAAAACGTATTATTGAATTATTATGACTTTTTTGACCTGAGGGAGGGGTTCAAACAGACCAATCACAGCACTTGCGGTCCGCGTAGGGTCCGTGTTGAAATTTTTTTGGAGAGGTGCGCGTCAGGTAGGGCTGTGCGATTTGGGGAAAATATCTAATTGCGATTTTTTTGACAGACATTGCGATTGCGATTTGATTTGCGATTTTAACTTTTCTAATTCAAGCTTCAGCTCAATATTGTTGTGTGGAGCACAGTATGGGTATAATTACCCTGCTGAAAGAAAACAACAAAAAAACATTACAGAATTTCTAATTGTTTCCATTAAAACCATTACAAAATTCATTTTTGTAGTGTGTTTTGGGCATTATTCAAATCGGGCTTACTGTTGTTCAATTGGTTCCCAGCTTCAAGATTACATCACACCAATAGAATCCAAATACCAGTGTACACTATTATAGTTTCCATTAAAACAAATACAACTCCCATTGTAACCCTTAAATCCATAACATTTTCTATTGTGTTAGTGAATTATTAAAATAGTTCATAGGTTACATAGGCTGATTTATTATTTTTCAAGTATGTGGGATTTTTTAAAACAAGTAGAAAATGTGCTGAATGTTTAATTTCATCCAAGTGAAATTAGCAAAACAGTTAGATAGAATTTACATTTGTTTGAAACTCGGAGCTAGGCGTGAGTTTACACAGGGTGCGCGCGTGCGTCAAGGCAACAGGCTGTGTGTGCGCATCAAGTTTAAACGGCTCGTCCACGAGACGCGCAACGCGGGGCAGAGACGTGCGAGTATGAAACAGGCTATGTGTGCGCATCAAGTTTAAACGGCTCGTCCGCGAGACGCGCAACGCGGGGAAGTGCGCGCGAGTATGAAACAGGCTATGTGTGCGCATCAAGTTTAAACGGCTCTTCTGCGAGACGCGCAACGTGGGGAAGAGTCGCGCGAGTATGAAACAGGCTATGTGTGCGCATCAAGTTTAAACGGCTCGTCTGCGAGACGCGCAACGTGGGGAAGAGTCGCGCGAGTATGAAACAGGCTATGTGTGCGCATCAAGTTTAAACGGCTCGTCCGCGAGACGCGCAACGTGGGGAAGAGTCGCGCGAGTATGAAACAGGCTATGTGTGCGCATCAAGTTTAAACGGCTCGTCCGCTAGACGCGCAACACGGGGAAGAGTCGCGCGAGTATGAAACAGGCTATGTGTGTGCATCAAGTTTAAACGGCTCGTCCGCGAGACGAGCGAGTATGAAACGGGCTATGTGTGCGCGTCAAGTTTAAACGGCTCGTCCGCAAGACGCGCAACGCGGGGAAGAGAGCGAGTATAACACAGGCTGTGTGTGTGGTCTTCTGAATTGGATGGTTCTTTAGTATTTATTTGCCTAATATGATCGATCTGACTCTGTAGATGCCGTAATAACACACTCTCTCTCTCCCGCTTTCTGTTTTTGTTTTTTTTGATTAGGCATAACGGAGGTGCGCTCACTCTGTTGGTTAGCAAGAATGCCACTCAAAGCAGGCTTGGAACAGACGCGTTTCCTTTATTTCACGTCGTTTCCACATCGCAGCCTCTTGCGATTATCAAATCGCAACGTCTCACATCGCGATTGCGATTCGATTTCGATTAATCGTTCAGCCCTAGCGTCAGGCTACGGCGCAGGGTACGCGGCTCTGCGGAGGCTACGAAGCAGAACCATAAATTGGGCTGAAGGGTCTTTGACTTAAAATGATATGGTCTGTCTGACTCCTGTACAATTGGCTTTCATTACACTAATAATTTTCATGTTTAACACAGGTTGTCTGAAAGAAACTGCATTGAAATAGTGGCCAAGATGGTGGAGGATAAGAAGCTAGATGTGCTTCACACTTTGGATGGGAAAGAGTATATGACTCCTGGGCAGATAAGCAGAGAAATGCGTGATGAGCTCTACATGCATGGAGGTCTGTGATCACACCACTTACATGACATGCAGTGAGCTCTTCAAACTTAAAAAAAATGTGACCAGTTAACTCACCTTCACATTTTTACAAATATGTGCATTATCAACTGTGGCTTTTATTTTAAAACTTTTCATAAGCATCATCTAACAATAAATAAAATAAACATTTTTGCTTTATCTTTTAAGGAAGGATTAATCTTGTGGATCTTCAAAAGGTTGGTTTGATCTGTCACTTAACACATAACATTTTGTATTTAATTATACTTAACTTGAATAGTTTTTTATTATATCACAGATTATCAGTGTTGATTTGGTCCATGTGGAGAGCAGAGCAAATGAAATGGCTAAATCAGACAAGAGCACACAGCTGATTCTTGGCCAACTGATTGATAAGTGAGTGAAATCTAATGACATTTTTTTCAGTCTTTTTCAGTTTATACATTGTTGCCATGCTTTGTAATATCATATACTGTTCCTAAAGACTTATCCTTAAAGCCTTTAAAAATAATCACAGAAGTGTTGTACTTCTGCTCTCCCCCAAAAAAGTAAATACTTGGATTGCCTTGCTGAGGAGGTGAATGATAAACTACAGGCGGCTGGACAGTTGAATATCGCAGAGCTCTGCAAAACATATGATCTACCTGGAGAATTTCTTACTGAAGTGAGTATAGTCTTTATCAAGTATTAATTTTCAGACTTATGATTGCAGTAGGTTAGGGATAATTGCAGAGTAATCCCAGACAGGATGGAATTGCTTACGCATATACAGGGAGAAAATAATTTAAGAGCTGACCTTTTTTTTTTGGTAACACTGTTCTACATTAAAGAGAAATGCTAAACCATAATAATATGCGCTTAAGTGCTTAAACAGACATTTAAATACATCATTAAGGAAAATACAAACTATAGCATTAGTTGCATACATGACAATATATGAAACTGCTAACAAAATAACATCAACATACACGCCTTTTGGTATAAAAACCTGGGGCCTCATTTATCAACAGTGCATAGAAAAGGTTCTATATTATGTCATAAAAATGTAAAATAAGTACAATAAATCTGTATTTACTATGGCTGTGCATTTAACACGTTTATTATAATTAACACATTATGGAAAATTAACGTGATTAATATTTTTAACATTTAATGCACCCGCCTTGCCCCAGACATTAGTAGGTCATCTTACATCAGGGCTTCAGACTAACTTTTTTTACTAGGAGCACTGTAGCCCCTGACTGAAATCTTTAGGAGCGCAAGCAGCAAATTTAGGGGCACGCCTTAAATCACCTGCAATACAATTATTGACATTTTTCCCCAAAATAGCTGTATTACTGACAAATACTTTGATAATAAATAGACTTAACTCACAGAAATCACAATGTGCAGTTTAATTTTCATTTCAGAGGGATATGACATTACTCAATACCAAGGTCTTACGGAATCTGCAGACTTGTTAATTCTGTGCAAAAATTTTGGAAAAATCTGCAGAATTCTGTGGAACGGTTTTAAATGCATTTACATTTGTACAGAAATGTAAACGTGTTAAAATAGTCTTAAAATACTACCCGTCTATGCGTTTAACTGCAGTTGACAGTGGTTTGGTTCTGCTCATCATTTAAAAAGAGGCAGAGCCTTCAGAGAAGCTTTAAGTTCTAAGTAAAGAGACAGTTTAAACTCTGAATACACCAGACCAAATTAGTACTCTGAATTCATTTGAACCAACAGAAAATATGCATGTCATTTTGTATGAAAAAGTATATGTTTTTTTGTTTAGAGTGTTAAAGCAAAGTGAAATGGCTCGTCTTAATACATTCTTATGATGATTTTATTCTGTATTAAGGACACTTTTATCATATTCACAACACAATGTAAAGATAACTTAACATAAACTTAACAAGAGAATTCGCCTGTCATTCATTCTTGTTGTGAACGGATTGGAAATGATTTAGCGCTGTCTCGAGTAATCAACACATAAATTACGTTTTCTTAACTCCTCCGTGGTTAGTTTTGTTTTAAACGTCTCAAATATCAAATCGTTCGTCATCAGGCTCAAAAAATATGAGCTGAGCTGTGACCGACGCAACGACAGCGAGAAACATCAGTGTTTTTTGTCTTGTTGTTTGATGAAAAAAACTGAGACGTTTATTATGCTGCTGCCCCTTTAAGAGATGCACCAATCTAATATATTGTAACACACGCGTTTTGTTTACACATACGTTTTGTTCCCGTAAGACATGATTGATTACTTTTTTCGGGCAAGTGACAGTTCTCTCAACTGGCCCGAGGATCTCCCATGCTGCCCCCGGGTCATCGGGCAGTCCTTTATGTCGAGCCCTGAATTTACCCCAAATGTCCTCAACTACACCGTTAGCTTGCATAAAGTGTTACATTTTTATGAAACAAATCATTTTAATATTGACTAAATTAAATAAGTTGTTTCTGGATATTGATCTAGGTGTTAGAGTGAGCGGCAACCATCCGGTCTCTCACATGAAACCAATAAGGAATTGACTTAAACTGCAATTCATTGACCGGCTGCTAGAGACCATGTTAAAATGGCCAACTTCACAGCTGAAAATGTGTTTACAGCCAGGTATAAAAAATGTTTGTGGTCTGTATAGCTAATTAGTCCCTTCATGACAACACTGCAAAAATGACTTTCTTACTTAGTCTTTTTTTCTTGTTTTCCAGTAAAAATGTCTAAAAATTCTTGAATCAAGATGCATTTTCTTGATGAGCAAACTGACCTCTAAGAAAATAAGTCTCGTTTTTAGTCAAAAAATATGAAATTTCAGTGAATTTGTGCTTAAAACAAGCAAAACAATCTGCCAATGGGGTAAGAAATATAATCTTGAATTGAATGACTAAGAAAAAGGCAAACCTTAATTCAAAATTATTTTTCTTACCCCATTGGCAGATTTTTTTGCTTGTTTTAAGCACAAATTCACTGAAATTTCATACATTTTGACTAAAAACGAGACTGTGCTGTCCTCATTATATGTTTTGTATATAATTTGACAGCCAGGTAAACTCTTCTATAACATCAAGACTCTGAAGACAGTTGGCTCTTTGTCCACAGGTTTATTGACGTTGCAATAGAAAGGTGAAACTGAAACATACATGGGCATACTCAGCACTATGTACAGATATATCAACTCAAATATATTAAATTAAATCCCTATGTTTTTACTGTATCAGTATTTTAATAGACATGTCTAAATGTAATATATGTAATCATATTTTACCTGTAGTCAATCACTTATTTATATGAAATATGAACTTTCAAAGTCTAGGAACAGTACAACCATCAGCATATAATATTACTTTAGCACAATAGTACTGAAGATAGTAAATAACAGACTTCTAACAATAAACTTCACAAAATGTAACAATTTCACCAAATAATGATGTGCAATCGTAGATGTTGCTAAAAACAAACAATACATACCCACTATGCTACATAGGGCATAAGATGTATGCAGATGTCACAGGATTAGCTCAGATACAATTAACATACTGCTCTCTGTGCCATGCTTGACTACTTCCTGATTAATGGTCACATGACATGACTCCTTACTGAAACCTAGGATTCTTAAAGGGGCCATGGCCAAAAACCCCCACAAAAGATCACTTAAAGAAATAAGACTAACATATTATGTGATAACGGAACAGAGACTTATTTTCTTAGGTCAGTTTGCTCATCAAGAAAATGCATCTTGATTCAAGAATTTTTAGACATTTTTACTGGAAAACAAGAAAAGAAGACTAAGTAAGAAAGTCATTTTTTGCAGTGAACTGTGAGTGGGGGGGGCTGATTTCTCATTAGTTTAAACTGTATTACACCTTAAAGTTCTGCATAATTAAGGACGTGACCACTTGAGTGACAGGTGGAATGCCGCTTGTGTATCTAAAAGGCAATTATGTAGGACCTACGCCGTAGGCACCGCCGGTTTTGCTTTATACTTGTTGTCCGCATCGACAGGCAATGACCACTAGGCATCAGTGTCCACACGCATGTTGCTTGTGTAACCATGACTACGCTGGGAAAATTATGCCTCTGTCGTGCTCACGACAGTTCTGGGCGGTCTTTCTGTTTTTTTTTTACTGTAACTGACATATTTCGGCAAAATGAAAATCCACTCCTGTGTCACCCTCCATACTGTATATACAGTTGTGCTCAAAAGTTTGCACTCCATAGGTAAATATGATCAAGGAAGGCTGTGAAAATAAATCTGCATCGTTAAGCCTTTGGATCTTTTCTTGCAAAATGTTACAAAAATCTAACCTGAGCCCCCTGGCCCCTCCCCTGTGCGCACCTCTGGTGCATCAGTACCCGGTTGACCCGGTAAGTCGCTGTTACTGGGTCTTATGAAAATGTAGTACCGCCAACTTTTTTATTTTTGGACCCAAAGTACCCGAACTTTTGACAACACTACTGCAAAACACACAAAGAACGACAAAAAATTGCATTGGAAATAATATTTTTTTTCAATGTATTATATATACAGTATATATATATACAGTATATATATATATATATACAGTATATATTTGTGTGCGTACAGAAATACTTTAGATTTAAATCATATTATGAAGAGTTTTTGTGATGATCAAAGATGGCGCCGAGCATGGCAACCATGTTGCGAGCTCTGACCAAACTTTGCAGTTTTTTGCCTGTTTTATTTCTAATTTTGATGATTTTTGTGTTGGACGCTGTTAGTCTTATTGTATATGATAGACGTACACTTCTAGAAATTGGCTCATCTCTGCTTCTCTCCCTTCTGGGATGGCTACAAATCTCTCCCCGCTCACCTTTTTATGGATTATATTACCATATAATAATCTTTTAAATCATATATTTTAAAATATATCAAAACACCAACATATGAGCATGTCCAAACGAAAATGAATACGTGGAAAAACAATGATATATTTCATACATATGTAAAGTAGGACTATTCCCAAGAGAGAATCGCTCCGCTCAGCTCCGCCCATTGTACTGATGCGCGCTTAATTTTATATTTCACGCAGTGAATGACAGGATTGGGCAAATATGGATAAATTCATAAGTTTAAACAAAAGAAAAGCAGAAATGTTACAGCCCAGAAGACCGACGGACATCAACTCAGAACCACCATCACCCAAAAAAATAAAGTCAGGCAGTACAGTGAAAGCTACCTGGCTTATGGTTTCGCATGGATCGGAGGTGCTAGCTGTCTCACACCTGAATGCCTCGTTGCAGGGAAAAGCTATCAAATGCAGCAATGGTACAAAGTAAGCTGAAGAGGCATTTAGACACAAAACACCACCACAGTTTAGCAAGCAAAGACAATGAATACTTCAAGCGACTAAAAGCACAAAATGTTAAACAGAACCAGCAAATGATGTCATGTGTATGTGTGTCTGAGAAAGCTCAGGAGGCAAGCTTCTTAGTAGCAGAACTGATCGCCATAAGAAAGAAGAATCCCTCATTTTGCCAGCCTGCAAGAAAATCAAAGGGGTAATGATAGGGGAGGACGCTGTCAAAGAAATTGACAAAATTCCATTATCTGACAACACAGTTAAACGTTGCATTGACGACATGGCTGCTGATATAGAAACACAGCTAACCGAAAAACTAAACAAAAGTGGTAAATTTGCACTCCAAATCGAGGATTCTACGGATAGCAGTGGACATTTCTGGCCAGTGTGTGACAGAACTTTTTTCTGCAAAGAACTACGAGACGCGCAACAGGGGAGGAAATGTTTATTGTCATCGATTCATACTTGAAAGAACGTGGTCTCAACTGGGGCATGTGTCATAGTATTTGCACAGATGGAGCGGCATCCATGACTGGAAAAGTCAAAGTACTGGTAACTATGGTGAAGTGTGCAGATTACCCACTGCATGTTGCATCGCGAAGCACTCGTCGCAAAAGCAATGCCCCCAGATCTGACTGTAGCATTAGAACAAGCTGTCAAAATTGTGAACTACATTGTCACAACCTTTGAAGTCCTGAATGTTTAACATACTGTGCAATGAAATGGGGTCTGAGCATCAGTCTGCTTCTGCACATGGAGATATGCGCTGGCTGTCATGGGGCAAGGTGCTCTCCCGTGTCTATGAGCTTCGAGATGAACTCAGACAGTTTTCAACTGAGCACGACATATCCCACAAAGAACAGATGAACAACGACTCATGGTGGGCTAAGATTGCATACATGGCAGATATTTTTAGTCACTTAAACAAGTTTAACACAAAGATGTAAGGAAAGAACGAAAATATTTTAACAGCAACAGACAAACTTGACGGTTTCAAGGCCACACTCAAGCTGTGGCAAGAAATACTGAAAAAAACATCTATATGTTTCCCATAACAGCAGAAGACCCCGCTCGTAAGACACCAGTCCAGTCACAGTCACATATCAGAATATAAGATTTGTTTGTAAATGACAGATGGTTCATTTGAATGAGTTGTTTCACCTCAAATAATGTCCGTTGTAATGTATTTGTAATAAATTCATGCAGCTGTTTATAATTAATTTGTTGTTTGTTCATCTGCATTAAATTTTATATACTGTATGTATGTATGCATGTACATTTAGTTAAATCAGGGTTGGGGTGCCATGGAAAAAAAACACTACAAAGGGGTGCCTTGCTTTCAAAAAGTTTGGGAACCACTGGTAATACTGGATATTTTATTTAGTTAGCATATCTTATGTTTTAAAGGCGTTTATCAGCAAAAACATAATATTGTAATCCAGACAAGAAGCGGATCCACATGCAGTAAAGATTTTTTTAATGAAATAAAAAACAAAGTAACAAAACAACAGGGTAATTCACAAAAGACAGACCGCTAACACAGAACAACCTCATACAAGGACAGACAGACAAAGGAAACACAAGGGTTTAATACACAGGGTAACAGGGGGCTAACAAGACACACCTGAAACAGATCATGACACAGAACCAATAGAAAAAGGAACTACAAAGAACTACAACACTAGACAGGAAACAGGAACTAAGGCATACAAACTAAAAGTCCACAGTAATCGGGGAAACACAGACAAGGTTCATGACAAATATATGCCAATATAAGTAAATATTTACACAACTTGTTTTTCCACAACCTCTGTAATTTCGCTCTAGTTATTAATGCGAAATAAATAGACTTAACTCACAGAAATTACAATTTGCAGTTTTTTTTCCATTTTAAGAGTGATATGACATTATAAAGAGTATACTCATTACTAGTGTTGTCACGGTACCAAAATTTCAGCAGTCCGTACCAATACCAGTAAAATTCCACGGTTCTCTCTCTCTTTCGGTACCAAAGCAAAACACCAGTACATGCTAATTAAAACACAATTTTATTAATAAAGCTCATTGTTAATATAAATGTATAGAAAGCAATGCCATTTTGTATACATGAAGTACACAAGTTAATTGTTGCTGAAACGGTGCTCATGCTGATGAACATCCTCCTCAGTCTGTTGCTGTAAAAGACAAATAGAATAAACTTCAGTAAGGCAACTGACTGAACAAACATGCATATGCAATATTAAAACAAACCTCAGTTTTTATACTGCATTTACACAAGCTTACTTACATTAAGGTAACTGTATATTAAAATAATAAATGCAACAGATATATTTTTCTTTAGTTTAAATTTGGCTTTTTAAACCTAATAGAGTTACAGTATCTATCCAAGACAAACACATTGCTAGTCATACAGTTAGTATGATAGTTTTCTAGCACATAGATTTCAGATAGGCCTAAATAAAATAGGTACTGTAAACCCCATCCTGTCCTCCCATTAATTTTACCCCATTACAGTTATAAAAGCATTAAATGGTTAATAAGGACACTTGACTGGATTAGCATTGGCGCTAACAAATTAACACGCAAACAGGGACGTTTATTTTAATGTAACCTTTAACTTAATATATGCTACAACATTCATAATGCAAACGCGAACAGAATTTGAAACTTACCGCTTGAATTGTTAACTTAAATCCGGATATTTCCTGATTTCACCACAAAACTCTGTTAGTTTTCTTCCTGATATGACTTTAATCTGAAGTATTTCTATGCGCATCTCTTGTGGATCGGAGCCGCGCTTATCCGCTCATCACGTCTTATTGCGTCTATGAAAAGTTTCCGACTGACAACCTGTTAGACAGAGCATCAGTTCCCGGTTGACCTGGTACGTCGGTACTACCGGGTCTTATGAAAATTAGGTACCGACTTGGACCCTAAGTACCGGTACTTTTGACAACACTACTCATTACAGTACAAGAACACATTAATAGATGACAGCTTCTGTCTTAATCAGACCATGTGCTTATTTACAGATGAACTGTGAACAGTGTTCATGTTAATATATCCAAACATTTGATAACAGTGACTGGTTTTGGAAACGCAGTTTCAGGTGAACTGAATGTGCTGTTTCTCCCTGCCGCTCACTGCACAGAGTAGACGGTGAGAGACATGCTCCCTGCACCGGTAAAGCGAGACCTTTCAAAGTTGTAAAGATGCAACTTGTCTTCTGCTAGGACCATCCTAGTAGGGGCATCTAAAACGTCTTTTATGCAGATAAACTGAAGGTCATTTTGATTGACTTATCTGTAATCTTTTCAAACATTCTGTTTTTTTCTACTCTAGGAGCTGAGTATAAGGCTGGGCAGAATTATCCAAGGGCAAATTGATCAGTACAACAGAGGAGTGATCTTTACCAAAGCTTTCCTCTCCAGACACCAAGCTCGCATATGCGGGCTGTTCAGTGCTATCACAAGGTCAGCAAACCTAGATCATATTTCCCATGGTGCATTTGAACAGTTTATGAAAAACTACAGTCTAAGACCACTGTAAAAAGAAAATGTTTATATCATGCCCGAATAACCTGATTTAAAGTAAATAAATTGCAGTAAAATAAATACAATTATTTTAAAGAGTGCAAAAATTAAAGGTGTAACAATATATCAAGTATTACATGTTGCAACACAAAAAAGTTAAGATGTGTATCATGGAGCTATGGCAATTGTTTTAAATTGACATCTTTTTGATCCTGTTATCTGTTTTGATCGTTTCATCATGTCTCATTTTCCTGCCTTAAAATAGCTTAAATGTAACTCTAGACCTCAGCTTCATTAAGTATACGCAGATACATGAATATGCAAATTATCCCCGCCTCAACTGCACTCTGCAGTTCCAGGTGCTGCTAAAACTGAAAGTGAAACTGAGACACAGCAGTGCAGCGTCCGAATCTATGTGCCATCTTTGCATATTTATGCCTCAAACTGCTGATCCCCATGGGTCAAATGAGTTGATGTGATTGGTTACAGGTTTATGACGTCAATAACCGGAGCAGTTTCAATCTACATTTTTAAACTGTCTTTGGTAAACAGCAGTTTTATGGAGAAAATACACTGCAATGGTTTAAAATTATAAATTTGCACATGGTTGTCTTAAAGCACATTAAAAACACCACATAACCATATAAACAACATTCAAAATTAGATTTTCACCACAGGGGGTCTTTAAAGTAAAAATATCTTACTCCTGTCATTTTGTTTTGTTTTCAGACTACATTTATTAATCTAATTCAGTTTGATTACTGATTGGTGTTTGATTTTAAGAGTCAATTTAGAGATTATTTTGGATATTTTGGAAAAAAATCTTGTGATTATCTAATAAAAATAGTCATATACCTGTACATCTGGGATTGTATGAGGGTGAATAATGAGAGTTTTCATTTTTGGGTGAACATAAATTACAGGTTTGTGCAT
Source organism: Triplophysa rosa (assembly GCF_024868665.1). Classification (NCBI taxonomy): domain Eukaryota; kingdom Metazoa; phylum Chordata; class Actinopteri; order Cypriniformes; family Nemacheilidae; genus Triplophysa; species Triplophysa rosa. The sequence continues at coordinate 20,038,763 of NC_079904.1, forward strand.
AAATTACATCACAACCATACTCTTTTATTTAATGTATTCTACTTTGCTGAATTTCTGCTAAATTTCATTTTTGCTGTAGCATAGGTTTACTACTTTGTTTTGTCATTCTTTGTCTAGCGTTACATTATATAATCATGCTCTTATTCATGTAAAGGCATACAGTCACGGCTACGTCCTGAATCTCTGTCAGAATCTGTCAGACAGCGCACCGGTTTTAAGTTTTCTTTTGTGCTTGAATGAACAAAACCACACAAGATAATACCAGAAAGCCCGTTCTGTCTAACATTTTAGTAAGCACAGACTTCAATGTGTTAAATAAAATCTTAAATGAATGCAAAGAGTTGTGAAAATGGGAGAGGTGTTAGATCTGCGTAGAGAGACAGTTCTTAAAGGGGCCGCATTCTTAAACCTGCTGCTGTGACTCCTGTCATTAATGTTAATCAAAGAACAAAAGAAAAGAGGAATTCAATGTGTTTTGTAGCTTTAATGAGAATTCTTTTGTATTTAATTTAGAATTTATCATTAAAGACTGTATTTGTAAGTGTTTGAGAACTTCATTCAATTTCTGTATATTTCCTACCTGTTAGACATGATAACTCTCAATTATACTGTGTAAGGGCTATAATTAATGTTAAAATAAATAAAAAAAATAGTAAATTTAATAGAGACATCAGTTGCAGTACTAATGTGGCTTTGATTCATAAAATGCAGGGCTCTAGACTAACTTTTTACACTGGTTGCACTAGGGATGTATCGATTCACCGTGAGCCGGTTGAAAATCGATTATAATGTGTGACTATTCAAATCGGTTGAGGTGTGAACTGAATCGCAATACATTTTTTGAACAGCAGGGGCCGCCATGTTCACTGCAAACCTAAACGTGAACATGCTGATATTTCTTAAATGCAAAAAATTCAAGAAAAGCACAGACAGTATTAGTTTGTTTATATTAAAGAGACTTTTTCTATTATTAATTTGTTATAAAATTGCAGTTTAGTTTTGTTATTTGAAATAAAACATAATTTTATTATACAAAGAAACGTGAAGCATTTAAGAAATAATGCAAGGGAAGTTTGTTTCAACTCATTTTGTAAAAATAAATCGTGAGTAATTTGTGAATAAATCGCATCGTGAGATTAGATTAGACTTTTTTATTGTCCGTTATTTTGACTGACAGGCTCGTAAAAAATCCGTCATAATCTATTATTACCCCGTCTCTATGGTGCAAGGTGGCGTTAGGTGGTAATTAGTATGTTCGTGACATCATCACACTGTACTTGCGTCTCGGAACTTGTTGTATTTTAATACAACTGAATGCCCAATAAAGCCGTTGTTGTTTATATTCATCTATATATTTAATGTTTAAGTACATATGTGATTCGATCTGGGAAAACCTAACACATGGTGCAAATTTATATATTACAGTTTTTGATACCATATTCAAGCCCTTTCCAAATCAGTTTTTATTTTGCTCATACCTTGTGTATGTAACAAAAGTTATGGCTGAGTTCGGCTGAAGCGCTAAGATTTTCAGGAACGGAATTTGGAGGAAAACGGGTTTAAAGTTAAGTGATGAAAATAAAAGCACAACAGTCCAGTATCACAAGTAAAAGTCACTTTAGAGTAGTAAAAGACTTACTCTAATAACAATTTAATAAAAAAAAACACCTGTTCCCCCAGGTTGAAGTTCTACTAAATATACTGACAAACCGTTTGAATAAAACGAAAGTAAGAAAACTGTGCAGCACGACATCCGACGGGTTTTCCCAGATCGCATCACATATGTCTAGTCAGTAACAATGACAGGTGAAAACATGCATGTCCCTTCGCGAGCATATCACGCTCTAATGAAGGGAAACGGGGAGTTACAAATTTCCCTCATTGTAATCCGTCAAAATGACGGACGGACGGACAGCCTTCAGATTTTTCCGTCACTGGTAAAAAAAAATCTGTCAATGACAGAGAATTTTCGGTTAACGCGACCTCTGGTACACACACGTACAGGAAAATCTGGACCACGGCCAATCAGAGGGGGGTCCGCCCTTCACTATCTCTGATTGGTTTAGACCACGATATGGGCCTAATGTGTGTCTGTTGTTGAATCACAGGAAGACTTTCAGAGTCGCAGAGACTTTTTTTCTCCCACGAACGGCAGGACCTCAGATTTTTTTTTGTCGCACCGTTGAAAAATAAGGTCGCACGTGCGACCAAATTGGTCACACTCTAGAGCCCTGAAATGATGTTGTTAAAGAAATCTGTTGTTTCTACATTAATTTGGAATAGAATAGAATAGAATAGAATAGAATAGAATAGAATAGAATAGAATAGAATAGAATAAGCTTTATTGGCCAAGTATGTTTCCACATACGAGGAATTTGTTATAGTGACAGAAGCTCCACAGTGCAACAGAAAGACAGCAACAGGACAGAACACTGATGATAAAAAACAAATAATAATATGCAATAATATAGAAATAGGCAATGTACAAAACAGCAAAAACACAATATACAATATAGATATTTGGAGATTAAATGTGAAATTATTAGAATGTAAAAGTATATTTAAAAAATGAATGTTATGTGTGATTAATCAGATATATTTTTTTAATCGATTGACAGCACTAGTAAATATATGATTCATGTTTAAAGCATGGTAAAGAACTATGCAGTTCTGTTAATATCAACCAGTCTGGGAATTTAGTGCTTTGTGTTACATTAACATTAAAATTTTCATATTAAATTTAAAATTAAATTTGTTTATACTACTCAAACGATCTGAACTAACTTAAAGTTCAACCAGTCTGTTGGCATTTCTCTGTCCTTTGTTCATTGTTGTGGTATGTCTACCATTTCTGTTTCTAGGCCTACGCAGATCAGCGGTTTGATAAATATGTATGGTTTCCAGGAGAATTTGTTGTACTGTAAGTATTACAAATTGTTGTTAAAATAATAATTGATGAATTAATTCTGTGTATTGACGGCTTGTGTGTGTTTTGTTTATCAGCTGTTCTGGAGGAACTGGTTAACAGTGGTCGTTTGAAGGGCTCAGTGGCAGGAGGAAGGCTGGATAAAGCCATTTACATTCCTGACATCTACTCCAAAACCCAGAGCACTTGGGTTGAGTCCTTTCTCAAACAAAATGGGTATTTAGGTGTGTTCCGTTTTAATGCTCTCTGTATAGTAGGGACTGTACAGGTGCTGGTCATATAATTAGAATATCATCAAAAAGTTGATTTATTTCACTAATTCCATTCAAAAAGTGAAACTTGTATATTATATTCATTCATTACACACAGACTGATATATTTCAAATGTTTATTTCTTTTAATTTGATGATTATAACTGACAACTAATGAAAATCCCAAATTCAGTATCTCAGAAAATTAGAATATTACTTAAGACCAATACAAAGAAAGGGTTTTTAGAAATCTTGGCCAACTGAAAAGTATGAACATGAAAAGTATGAGCATGTACAGCACTCAATACTTAGTTGGGGCTCCTTTTGCCTGAATTACTGCAGCAATGCGGCCTGGCATGGAGTCGATCAGTCTGTGGCACTTCTCAGGTGTTATGAGAGCCCAGGTTGCTCTGATAGTGGCCTTCAGCTCTTCTGCATTGTTGGGTCTGGCATATCGCATCTTCCTCTTCACAATACCCCATAGATTTTCTATGGGGTTAAGGTCAGGCGAGTTTGCTGGCCAATTAAGAACAGGGATACCATGGTCCTTAAACCAGGTAGCTTTGGCACTGTGTGCAGGCGCCAAAGCTACCTGGTGCCAAGTTGTGCAGGTGCCAAGTCCCGTTGGAAAATGAAATCTGCATCTCCATAAAGTTGGTCAGAAGCAGGAAGTGCTCGAAAACTTCCTGGTATACGGCTGCATTGACCTTGGACCTCAGAAAACACAGTGGACCAACACCAGCAGATGACATGGCACCCCAAACCATCACTGACTGTGGAAACTTTGAACTGGACCAACGTGAAGCAACGTAGATTCTGTGCCTCTCCTCTCTTCCTCCAGACTCTGGGACCCTGATTTCCAAAGGAAATGCAAAATTTACTTTCATCAGAGAACATAACTTTGGACCACTCAGCAGCAGTCCACTCCTTTTTGTCTTTAGCCCAGGCGAGATGCTTCTGATGCTTCCTGCTGCTGACCAACTTTATGGAGATGCAGATTTCATTTTCCAACAGGACTTGGCACCTGCACACAGTGCCAAAGCTACCAATACCTGGTTTAAGGACCATGGTATCCCTGTTCTTAATTGGCCAGCAAACTCGCCTGACTAGTTTCCTAATTGCTAGGTTTACATAGTTAGTTAGACAACTTTATTAATCCCTGTGAGGGAAATTCATTCGCCACCATTTATGACACGTTAGAGGAGATCTGGCCCTCCCAGCTGAGCCTGGTTTCTCCCGAGGTTTTTTTTCTCCATTATTCATCATTGGAGTTTGGGTTCCTCGCCACAGCAGTGCAGTGTTGGCATGCTCACCGGGAGACTGCATTTATTTATTTATTTATTTATTAGATATTATTTATTAGAATGATCTTGCTTGGTCTATAAACACCATGCACTGTGCTGTGTTTTACCTTTCTGTGTTTTTCTTATTTGCTCCTGTAAAGCTGCTTTGGAACAATGCACATTGTGAAAAGCGCTATATAAGTAAAATTGAATTGAATTGAATTTCACCATGCAAAGGACACAGTTAACAATGGACATCAATACATACAAGATACACAATTATATAACATCATTAAAAACCTATAAAAGACCTGCTAAAATGCTCTGTAGAACACTGGTGCATTACCAATCTACCACTGAATGAGCTCTACAAAACCTCCTCAACAAAACTCCTCAACAAAACAAAAAAATACTGTAGCTCTCCTTGACAAGATTATCAATAAAACAGTCAACCTTGAGGTTTCTTATAAACATTGTTTTGCGCTGCACTGTTTCCTCAGATATTTCCCACTGTCACTGAGGAGCCCGGCCACATGACAAAGAAAGTTGATCCTGATTGGTCTGATTTGGCTGATTGGCTCGCAGATTGAACCTTTTTGTTTTCTTTAAAAAAAAGTCCCAAAATGTACACATTTAAAAAAACAAACATGGCATAATGTAAATAAATTGTCACAGAATAAGAATACGTGAACAACTCAATTTTGTCAAAAATGTCAGATAGAACCTTATCATTTTAAGGTGACCAATTGAAGTCAGATTATTCACACCTGTGCACAAATGCTTCCTAAATGCAAATATGTTTTTTTATTTGAAGCAGTTATTCTGAAAAAATGGGATTGTATTGTTTTATTACTGTTTTTAACCAATTTATATGTTGAACAGTGAGAATATATGGACTCCCTCAAACCATGTTTCCCGTCACACTAAAATTCTCCTAGGATGGCAGGTTTGCGAGTAGATGATCTTTTCTGTGGTATCATCCTGTAGATGCTGTTGATAGAATTTACAAAACGTTCCGATTATAATGTTATACCACTTCTCTGACAAGGATGAGTCTGAGATTCAAATGCAGGGACAGAAAATGTTTTGATACAATAACAGCTAAGACCGTGGGGGCCTAATCCACTGCAGGGCAATGGGACTAGGTTTGGAAGCACAGGGCTACAGAAGAAATAGCAGGACGTTGCAGGGAAACCCCTGGCAGTGTGGAGAATGACTGAAAGGAGACCCTGTCACGGTCAGGCCCGGATTAAGAATTCAGGGGCCCCTGTGCACAAGTGTCTTGTAGACCCCCCCATACACACGTGCGCACAATAAAGTTTAGAATTAGTCTATAGGGTACTACGTGTAGGAAGAACCTCTATCTTATACAGGATTACATTGCCAAGTTACAAACTATGATCACAACCTGAAGGACAAATCAACACCTGTACACATCCTCCATCATACAGGATTTACACCACATGATTGCAACAATGCTTTCCTGGACCAGCAGCAACAATATCAAGACATTTCCCTGCATACTGTAACTCGCTGGCATTTGCAAGCACTCACTGCCTCACCTCTACCTATTAATTCAGTTCTATCAGATTCTTCCATAATTCACACACGAACACGCCGGATTCACAAAACTGTTCTTAAGAGAAAATATAAGAACTTTATTAAGATAAATTATAGGACGTTCTTAAGAATATTCTTAAGTTTAATTCTCAAATATTTTTTTATAAACTTCTTCATTTTTCTAAGAATAAAAGGGCAGACTTTGTCAATGATTATACTATGAGTAATTTGTCCATTTGTTCAACTTTATTTGTGTAACAAGCACCTCGCGACTCACGTTCTTATGTAAGCGTGTAATGTGTTAAACGGCATTAACGAATATTATAGGTATACTTCTTTAGCCTATATGTTACAAATCTGTACAAGTAAACATTTTGCAATGTATGTAAAAGCACTCTGGATTTAGTAATAACGAAGGCTAAAAATTGCTAAAGTGAGGCAGTTAGACCTGATCAACATTATATCAATATAAAATTCATTATTGGCAAAGAAACACCACCAAATACATGTAAAAAAACTCTTACACTGGGTTAAATTACATACAAAGTCAATGCAAAGATGCGTAAAGACGCGAACGCACGTCAATCTCGTCTTCCGCGAAGGTTGAAAATATTTGTCAGATCGCGTCACTCACGCGAAAATAACTTTTCCCGCGAGTAATAAAGAGCGAGGAACGCGATTGTTCGTGTTTGTTGTGAACCCAGCATTATCTTTTGAGATTTTAAAGACAACCGTGAGGGTATTCTTAGCCTATAGATTATATTTACAACAATAAAGCCGTTCTCATTAACATATTTTCAGTTTCTATTGTCAGTTCTGACTTATAACGCGATGACTTATAACGCAACATATCAACGTAAAAAGCGGCGATATTGGCTATATTCTTTCACACAGCCTCTGTCTAGGTAACCATGTGCATATTTACAGATGAAATGTGTTCATGTTTATATATTCAAACAGTCGAAATGTGTTCATGTTTATATATTCAAACAGTCGATAACAGTGACAGGTTTATTGGAAATGCTGTTTTGTACTCATTTCATTCAGGAGTCACCTGTCGAATGTGCTGCTTCTTCCTGCCGCACAGTGAGTCGATCCTTGCGCTGGGAAAGAGAGACCTCGTGCTCGCGGGATAGCACTTGCGACATTTTCCCACTGAATGAAAGCTAAGGTTTATCGGAAAGTCGCTAGATTTGTCGCTTTGTGCTTCTCCTGAACAAAAGCTGCTAAAGGGCTCGTAAAAGTTACTAAATCAAGAGACAGACTTGCGTACGTTAGAAACACTGTTTTGTGTGTGCACTTGCCGGGCCAGAGAGGCACACGGCAGAATGAATATAGCCAAAACATTGTTATGTGAAATTTTCTCCCCGTTGCTTGGGCCTCAAGCGCGCATGGGCCCTTGGGCCTGTGCCCATAATGCCCATTGGATAATCCGGCCTTGGTCACGGTGATGCAGAAACACCAGACGGGGAGCCAAAACTGTAACTAGGGGAACTGCCAGAGAAAACTCTCTGGCACGAGAGCTGGCTAGGAATACAAGTTAGGTCCCAGGAGTCTAGACTGGAAGACAGAGACTCGGCCTGAAGGAAACAGCACAGCAGACAGAGAACAGAAGTACCCACATGGCCACAGCACACTGGAAAAAACAGTGAATTTATCTCCAGAAAAGATGGCTTGACTGGACAGAGAATACTTAAAATAGTTACATTGGAGAGTTAACTTAAAGTTACGAAAGATAACTAGACTGGACATACTAAACAACTTGACTAGACCACACCTCACCACAAAGCAGATACACAGAAACAAAACAAGGACAGACTAGAAAGCACACCTGACCTTTCTCAGTCCATTTGGTTTTTTTTCTCTGCAGAGTTTGAGGCGCTGACACGTCTAGGGATTGCTGATGCAGTCGGGTACATAAAGAAGAATTTTAAGTCTAGCAGGCTACTATTTCTCAAATCGGCATGTGTTGGCAAAACCATTGTAGATCAGCTAGAGGCCTCAGTTGAAGAGGCCATCAACTCAGCCACCTGGGTAGACATACAGGTATAATTATGAATTATTTTGATGTAAAATGTAATGTTTTCGCTTAACAATGCTCCCAAGTTTGCTAAGCTAATTTCATTTTTTAGCCAATGCTGCCAAGCAGTCTGTTGGAGGAAGATGTAGTAATTCTTTTAAATGAGGTGGTGAGGACCATGAACATGCAATCCAGTGCAAGGATTCTCTCCACTTTCGTTATCAGTGAGAAGTTTATCAGTGGATGCCTTGCTTTATTTGATGACATCATGCAGCAGAAAGCACAGAAGGTATGTAAGGTTTTCCTACAATTTACATGGCTCTGTAAAACTGTACATCCACTGTAAACATTTAATGTACTCTCAGCATACAGTGGTGAAGCGCAGTAGCAGATTTAGGCATGGGCAAAATTGGCGGGGCTGGGAAGGTTACTTTTATAATGTATTTCACTACAGATTACAAAATACATGCTTTAAAAAGGAACCTTTTACGTATTGCATTAGATTACACAATATTTGTAATTTAATCTAAATACTTTAGAATACTAATAAGGTTCGTAACACCTGGGATCACCAAACAGAGGTTTGGCTTTCCGCTGCATATTACTTTTATATATATATATATATATCACTTTTACAGTTTTCCCTAATTGGACATTATAGTCCACAATTGTGAGAAAAAGTCAGAACTGTGAGTCAAAAAGTTGCAATTACCTAAAAAATTACTTAAACGAGAAACATGATCATTCAGACAATATAGATTCAAGGGTATTCAGTCAGTTTGTCTTGGAATATATGTAAACTTCTATTATGTGAAATAGCTTATTCAGGACAGCACTAAATAAAATTAACATGCAATTTCTATGAACCCATCCCTCTTATTTTGATAAAATTATTCAAATTTTGCATATTTGGCACAGTGTATGAAACTTATGAGCAGAACAGTTTAGAATGCTTTTGCAGATTGTCAGAGTCAGCGAATCACTGATTGCTGTTTACATTAATTGCCTGTTACAGTTTATATTAATGTTTAAATGAAAATAATTCAGCAAATCGTTTGCACTCCTTTTGGTATGGTGCGTTGATCTACAGTATATGGTTACTTCATATAATTCATTCTTGAATATTTATTTGTATAACAGGGGAACAGAACACAAACGTTTCGGCTAATGTCGTCTTCATTGCGTTTCCAAAATTTAATTATACAAAAAAACAAATATTCACAACATGCGAAAATTTATGTTGATGATCTTTCCGTGTTACATCCTCCATTATTTTTTATACGTGACAATCATGCTTTATTTCACAAAAAAAAGTGCTGTTTATTTACTCAACCCCAAGCCATCCGATATGTTGGTGACATTCACCTACTTGAGGATGGGTATCCCGAGGTAGGGGAGGAGGGCAGAGAGAGAACAATTAGCGTAGCTGCTGTTCATTTACTTATAAACAAGTCCGGAGTTTTGTGATCATAGAGAGCATGATGGGTTGTAGCTTGATAGAATCTCTGTTAGATAAGCCGGAGCTAAACCGTTTAAAGTACTACTAATCACTTATAAAGCATTATAGTCTATACTGTACTTAATGGGTAACCAGTGTAGGGATGATAAAAGTGGTGTTATGTGGTCATTTTTTCTAGACCTTGTAAGAACTCTACCAGCTGCATTTTGAACTAATTGTAATTTGTTTAATGATGATGCAGGACAACCACTAAGTAGTGCATTACAATAATCAAGTATTGAAGTCATAAATGCATGATTGTATTCTGCATCAGATATACAACAACGTAGGAAATGTTTCTAAGATGGAAGAAGGTTATTTTTGTGACATTGGAGATGTCGTTTTTAAAGCGGCAGTCCGTAGGATTGGCCTCTTTGTCGCCATCTCAGTTTATAATTGCTACTGCAGGTGATGTGCGGAGATATTTCTTTGCGTGAGTTGTGATTCGGCACTGCTCAACTGCGTGGATGAGTCTGATGTTTTGAGTCGTGGCCTGTGACACTGGTGGTCACTGTACATCAGAATCAGAATCAGAATCAGAAGAGCTTTATTGCCAAGTGTGCTTGCACACACAAGGAATTTTCTTTGGTGTTGGAAGCTTCTAGTACAGACATTTAACACAATGACAATACAATATAATACGATTTGTGATCATAGAGCACATAATAAACACAGATAACATGGCAGATGATATAACACGAAACAAATAAGAACATAAACAGAAACAAATGGCGAAAATGGAGCTGCCAACACTGCCGTTTTGACCGGGAGTCTCCAGTTTTGTTATTTCTCATGGAAACTCCCGTAACGCGAACCGGACAGAAGATCCCCGAACGCGGGTCTTAAATGCTGACAGGCACGGTCATAAATCATTATACAACATACAACTATACTATATGCAAAGCCTTGCCATCATATCCGGGATATAAGTCCGTAAATTTGAGTAAAATCACAGGCTTCACTTGTCCGTGCTAATGAAATACAGATGTGGGGAGGTCATTTCTAAATCACACGAGGTCCCCAGATAATACTAATCCCGGGCGAATAGGGCTTAAATTACATGTATCATAATGAACATAACAAAGAGAGAAAGAACAACCGATGAAACTGTACCCGTCTGTATTAACACAACAAGTGCGCTACTGTTTTTGTGTTATCTATTGAAATGTCTTACCTGTTCAGAAGAAATAAAGCAATGTCTGCATCCGTTTACAATTCTTTCAGATCACGGAGTTCACGCCACCTATGAAATGCCTTGCCAATATTAATTCTTGTTTTCGCACGAGTCCGATCACATTCCCTGTTTCTTTGTAAACTGTCATCAGTTCGTTCGTTCTTGTTTTTCACAAATGATGAATCCCCAGATGTCAACACTGCTAGGTGTTCAAAGTAAAAGTACTAAACTCCGCCATAAATAATACTAAACGTTGTATGAAATCATACCCAGCAGTTGTGAGTACACGCTATAAACCGCCTGTCACTCGCATCCACGCGCGGGCTAGCAGCCGGATCCTCTTCGTTCTGTGTACGAATGTGACGAAATGACGCACAGACGAAAGACACCATATAAGGATCTCCGGAAAAGTCTACCCGACAAGGCAAATTACAAACCATTATTACAAGCTTTCTGTGGTGAATCCAGCAAGGGTAGTGACACAGTTTTAAACACCGTTCTTTCGTGTACTTGCTCAATAATTGTTTTTAGCTAATTTATACTCAAAAGAACTTGCGGACTGCCGCTTTAAAAGACAGGTTGTTGTCCAAGGTAACGCCAAGGTCTTTAACTATATTTTGCTGAGGTAACAGTGCATCCTTCCATTTGCAAATTGTAATATGTAATATTCTGCTTACAGGTATTTGGTCTGATAAGTAATATCTCTGTCTTATCTGAATTTAGCAGAAGAAAATTACTAGTCACCTAATGTTTTATGTCCTGAACGCATGTAACGGTGGTTCGCCCAAAATAACAAACATTAATGGATGGAATTGAACCCGGATCTCCCACAATGTAACATCTGGCTCTAACCACTAGCACACATAGGCGCTTGTGTGATCCATCACCTTTAACCTTAAAACCTTGAGACGAAATGACTTGGGCACAAAAGAAAACATTAAATGATATTGTCAATTATAATTTTGACTTATTAGTTCGGGCGCCAGACAGCGATTAAGTCTGTCAAAATAAACCCGGATAGCGTGAACACCCCACCGGTTACATACAATTATAAACAATCAAAGAACAAATCAAACACATCAATAATATATTTTAACCAATAGAAAAGAAAACATACTGTTTTGGTTCAGTCCAAATTACATGACAATAAGGGAAATTGTTTGACACCACTGCAGATCATTTTTAACATTGTTCTTAGCACACAGTCTCTAAAAGATTGCCAACACAAATGCTTTGTTACTAATTAGGTCGTGATTATTAGGGATTGGATTTTCTAGTCAGATTGTGCATAGAGTCTTGTAAATGTTGTCTGATAGCAGGTCCGCTCCGATACTGCTGGGGTGCAGTCCATCAGGACAGAAAAGCCTAGGATGCTCCCAGAAAAGATCCCAAATATTTACAAAGAGCAGTTTCTGTTAATTACACCATGACAATAACCATTCATTTAACGCAAATAGTCTACAGAACCTTTCGTGTCCTTGTTGGTGCATGGGAAGCGGTCCTGATACAATGATCATCGCCGGGGGAGATGTACGGCGGACATCCTGGATCAGACTCCTGAAATCCCTCTTCAGAATCTGCGACTGCCGCATCCTGATGTCGTTCAAACGGGTGCCATGCTTTCAAAAAGTTTGGGAACTACTGTATAATATAGATAGTAGTGAAATGTAAAAAAATCTGAAATACTGAAATATATTGAATACATGGTATTATTGTTGTTTCGGGCCCAGGGAACCTCGTTTGGGTGCACATCTAAAACATGATTTATGAAAATGAATAAAACTGGTTTATTTTTTGCTTTTTCAAATGAACTTATAATTATTTAAATTATCAAAAAAGAAGACTCTGATGACAATATGATGGATAATTTGAAAAAGATCTGCTGCAAGTATGGCTTTAGATTACTGTCAGGTCCATAGATATAAATAACCAGATGCCTCATTAGCAGCTGTTTCTATGGGCCGCTATACCATATTGGAACGGTGCGAGCCGGCCTGTGTTGCCAAGTCTGCAGTTTTCTTTTGGAATTGGATTACTTGTTAACTGTTGCTGCAAGTTGTTTTTCTGCTGGTTAGGAATGGAATGATTTTGTTGTTTAACTGTCAATCCTTAGATGGTTTTATTTTTGAATGTTAAGTTCTGTTATTTGGACTAGGGACATTAGGCTTGTGATGAATGATTTTGTTTCACAATTCTGGCAACTCCATTAACACTCAAGAGCAAACTGACTGTGCATTTGCAACTATAGTTATACGCTTGTATGATTAAGAAAACGTATGTACTATTGTGTAACATTATATTTGCTTAACTAAAACATGACAACTAAAGAGTATCCCATTATTTGGGAATTCAAATCCCTGTGGTTTTCACAGCCATGGCTGCATTATTTTAATGCTTAAAGTTGTGTTTTCAGTAATACAATTATCGAATGCAGTAGGACTTTAAAGTCTGTGTGTGTACTGGGTACATCTTTTTTGTGCTGTAGATTCAGCAATGGAACAAAATGTGTTTTTGTATGTTTTTATGTATATTTTTGTATGTTTCTGTGTGTTTATCTTTTCTGCTATGTTCGTAGGAAGTGAAAAATAACCCTGTGTTTCTGATGGAGGAGGATTTCAAACAGACATGTGCATTACTGGAGACTTTGAAGAAAGATAAAAAAGACGAACGGCGGAAGAAAGCCTCAGGTGAAGAGATTGAAATATTTCTCTTTAATTGTTCAGTAGCTTTTTATTTAGTATTTTAGCTTTATGTAATGCTATGACTTCATTCTCATAATGTTAACTTTATTCATAATCTTACATTTTTGTTTTATTTTCGTTTGCTGCAGTTTAGTTTTTACATGGCACTCAAATGCTTTGACATAAAGCAGACTGTTATTAAGCTTCTATAATAGTTTATGTTATTGTATTCCTGTTGTTGTATTGGTGTGCTCTCTATCCCTCAGAGGTAAGTGGAAGTGTGAAAGGAGGTGGAGGAGGAAATGCCAGAGAGATTAGAATCCGAAAAACAAAAAAGAAGGGCAGGAGAGACGAAGACAGCGATGAGGAGACAGCACATGCCTCTCAAGGTATGGACAGAGATAAATACATTTCCGTTGTTTGTGGAAACAGACACGAAACTATGGTACTGGTTTAAAATTTTGTGAAAGGAAATTTGATGCTGTATGGATCCATGTTGTTTTCCCTTGAATATCAGGGCGAAATAAGCCAGCAGATGTGCCCTTCCTGTCATTGGAAGAGATCATAGAAGTGCTGGAGGAGAAGGTATGTGACAGCTCGGAGGAGATGCTTCAGGAACTTGCAGAGCAATTAATCAGGTTCAAAACATTCATTCACCTTCAAGCAAATTCACAACAAAGCTTTGTTATAATTCATAGTGAACTACCTTTCTGTGTTCTTCTTACATAAGCTTGGTCCTCCTAAACATCATTAAAACCGTATGGCCCGGTTTCACAGACAGGGCTTAGTTTAAGCCCAGACTAACCCTTAGTTAAATTAGGTTACTTTTATAAAAATTCCCTAGTGAAAAACATTACTGACAAAACAATAGCGCTGACATATTTTAAGATGTTTTAAGGCGAGTTATTTTCAGTTAAGACTGCTCAAGCATTCATTTATTTTCAATTATGTCAGAGGTTGCGTAAGGCTTTCCCCTTGTTCATAATTTTCACAGACAGGGTTTTTAGAAATCCATCATGATGTGTGTTTACCTGTCATTTTAATTTTCATATTTAATGATAATTAGACATTTAATAGCTTTTGATTTTTAAAAGGGAAGAGCATATATGTTAGCTTGTGCATTTATTTATTTGGTCTGCTTCCTGCGTGACGTTTTTTTTTAGCAGGCAGGCTTGTGGGCCTTTCACACGTGATGCGGGCCACGCGGCAGTCACAAGTGTCTAGATTATTTTTAGTGAGAGACATGCAGCAAAATGCTGGCAGCTCGGAGGTGGTGTACGGTTTGGTTTGCTGGTGTCCACTTGTTAAGCCTTACATCACGCACTACCATATATGAAAGGTCATATACTGTTTCCGGGTCCAAACGCTCAATAAGATGCTATAGGCAAACAATAAAAAATGCTAATATACGCCCATGGCGAGCTGTAAAACTATCGTAAAACCGCGATCGTAACCTTTATCTTCATAACGAAATCCCACATGGCCAGTCAGCGATTTATTTTTCCTAGTTTATTCCAATATTGATGTCGGAGATTCCGTGAGCCTGGTGACTGTAGTGTGTACTTTGAGTTAATACATGTTTCGCTTAAAAATGCAACATGAGTAAACGGTGCTCATGAACAGCGGTTTAAGCTGTAGCCCCGCTTGAAATGAATAGATGCTTGGACCCGGAAACGGCATTCCTCGCGTCACCACTTTACAACCAAATAGTGGTTCAACCTTAAAGGAACAGTTCACCCAAAATTAAATTAAAATAAAATTTGTCTTCATTTACTCACCCTCAAGTTGTTCCAAATCTGTATAAATTTCTTTGTTCTGATGAACACAGAAAAGGTTATTTGGAAGAATGTTCATATCACTGTATACTGTATCAGTACAGTTTATTGGAATAATTTAAGTGATACATGCTTACATACCATGAAAGTTTGGCGAAGATACAGCATTAAAACCATTTTGGCGTGCTCATTATATGCGTTATATGAGAACCAATCAAAAATATTCTAATAACTTTTTGTTGGCACTGTCTCTAGATACTACCTACCAAATTTGGTTCAAATCAGACAAATGGTCAAGGAGGAGTTAGAAAAAAGTATGTTTTTCGAAAAATTCAAAATGGTGAGAAATTTTTGCGACGTAAGATGACGTCATACGGTACAATTGAATCGACATCAGCCAAGGGTTCAAAGGGTAAATAATTTTGTTTCTAGGACTTACTGTTCAAAAGTTATGAGCTATCATGTAATGTGTGAAACTTTGAACTGGTGGTGGTGCTATAGAGTTTGAGTTAGAGCATTCGTTACTACAGCAACAGACTCACTGAGCGTTTTCTTTGAGAATCATTATAAAACCTCCGCACATTCTCTCCTCCAGGGGGCCTCGGACATCAAGTTGGCACTGGGCATTCCGGTCCCCAAGGTGCGGACCTCGGTGGTTTTGTCATGAAAAAATTGCCTAATAGGATAAACTGTATTTAGTACTGCCAATATTGTAGAAAACGACTAGATAACTGATCTCAGATCTGATTTACCTCAGCTGTTTAACAGCGCTCTTAAGTGTAAATCTCATTGAGTTGGCCATTCAAATGAAGGAAGGCGAGGATTACTGTCCAATCAAATGAAAGAAGGCGGGAGTTACTATTGACAGTCGAGCTCGCGATGTAAGTAGCTAAATGTTTAATGTTTTATCATAGAAATGTTAGGGTCCATTCACATGCCGCGTCTAAAAACACGTGCAAAACGCTGACAGTGTCGCTTTCTCCCTCTTTCCAGAGCGTTTGGGAGTTTGCGTTCTCGATTTGAGCGTGCTTGACGCATGTCAACGTTTAAACAACAAACCTGAGTAAATGACCAATTGTAATATCCAGTATTCCAAACTACAAAACGCTGAAAACATATCATCTACGTGTTTAATGTCAATTTGACAAGACAAAAACTTAACCAGACCTTCATTAGTACATGCTAAACCGCAAGGCTTTGACTCGGGTGTGTTTATAGGTTATGGTTAGCCTATTAAAACAACTATATTATTTGCAAATAATTCAAATACATCCCTTTTAAACAAATTCTCATTATTTAATTCTGTTTCTTTATTATTTTAAGTTGACCTAGTTTAATAAAAATCTAAGTGTCTGTAACTTTTGTCATTTGAAAGTTCACTAAAAAATGGAAATTCTGTTATCACTCTCTTACCTTTGTCATTCCAAACCCAATTGCTCCTTTATGAAAGGCAGATTGTATTTCAGTCTGGTAGTATTTGAATATAAGTATAAATTGACCATGTGTTTACTTTCTATACTGATAAACATGAAAATACAGACATGGTGTTTAGCTATTGTTATCTAATTTGCTCACAAATTCCTTTTTTGGACCTCAGTATTTCTACAACCCTGCGTACGGCCCTGCTGCTGAGCATTAATGCACAACATTAATTACAAAAGTGAAGTGTGGAATCTTATGGTGAAAGTTATTCTCTCCAGGCCATTGACAAAGACATACCAGGAAGTTGTGCATTCAGCTTTGAAGTCCTCTAGTTCGACTGGAACAGGTGGGAGGCAGAAGAAAAACATGAAGGAACTTCAAGAAGAGGTCACTAACTTGTACAACAACATTCGGCTGTTTGAGAAAGGAACTAAACTCTTCTCAGGTTTGTTCATCTGAGCAAGCGTTTAATTTCATAACATGACAGCAAATCTTTGACAGTTTTTTTTCTCTTTTACTCTATTTTATGTACACCCTAGATGAAGTACAGACTAATATTGCCAGGCATGCTTTGAAGACTGTGTGTACAGATGTGACCAATGTTCTGCTGAACTTTGTGGCTGCTGAACACATACCCTCAGACAGCCCAACTGCCATCACCAGTGAGGTCTGACTGTTATTTTGTATTTTTCGCATGTTTAAGTCACAGTGGTTTGTGTGTTTGTTCATGTGTAATGTCTGACCATGTCATTTGACTTTTTTCTTGTTTACGTATGTGTAAACGTATTTTCTGTTTTACAGGTGAGGCTTAAGATACTGGCAAAGCTCTCAGATGAGGTTAAAGGTCCTCTGATTAAGTTACACAACAGTCTCAATGGAAAGGTGCATTCAATTATAGTACATTTCAGTCATATCCAAGCCCTCTGAATTCTCTGAGTTTGTCATTTTCTATTTATCGTTTAAAATATCTGTCCAGTTTGTAATTTGTTAATGCTTTTTTTTGTTTGCATTGCTTTTTTTGTTTGCATTGCTCTTAGCGTAGCCTCTTATGATGTGCTCATGATCAATTAAGGCAACTAAGAGCAGAAATTATGTCATAACCATTCTCTCTGTTTCTGTCTTTTGCAGAGCTTTGAAGACTTTTTGTCATCGTTAGAGACGAGTGTAGAAAACTGTGGACTCCTCTTAAAGAAAGGAGATAAGAAAAGAGAGCGGTAAAGCCACTTCCGTGGTCCTGTTGAACTATCTTTTATTTCACAGCTTTGTCTGTTTATATTTGTTCATCTTTTTTAACCGCTTAACAAACATCTAGACTGTTTTACAGTGTTCAATTACCGCTGATTTGCATTTGGTTAGTTTTTACTTCTTGTGTGCGTTTTTAAAAGGTAATAACCGCATAATAAAAAGCATAAATAACCAAACCCAATACCTACATACCACTTTATTCCTTAAAAGGGAAGAAAAGTGATTGTGAGGCAATTTAAGGCATTTTCATGCAGTGTATGCTTATTTAATGTGGTATATATCTGTGCAGGCAGGCTCTCTTTGTGCACCGTCAGGCTTTGTTGGAGCAGCTAAGAGAAGCAGAAGACCCAGCACTTGTGCTGCATCTAACCAGCATCTTGCTCTTCCAGAACACCACACACTGCATGCTGCATGCACCTGGACGCTGTGTGCCCCATATCATAGGTCTTCTGGAAAGCAAGATACCCAAGGTATCTGTGAGCCTCAAAACCATAAAATTGTTGGAGTCTTTTGGGTTATAAATGTGTCGTCTGGTGGGATGTGGCCCATAAATTAATTGCAGGTCTGTCGGGACAACATGGAAAAACAATTCTAAATATAAATAATAAGTAACCGTGCTATAGTGTTTACCCCGAAAATGAAAATTCTAATTATCTACTTATGCTGGGCCTACACGGTACGATTTTTGTTGTTGTACGACCTTGCAGGTTGGGAGAAAATTATTTATGCTAATATGGTCGCAGCTCGCATTGTGTGAGAGGAATGCGCCCTTTTCACATGACGTCACGCATCTTCCGTTCTGCCGCGAAGCATTGTGTCGTTACTTCCGCTAACACACCAGTTCATAAGGTGGCGGTAATGCACCTATAAGCTGGTTTGCCAACCGCCAGTAAAACTCAAGAAGAAGTTACTTCCGCTAGCGCCTCAGAATGGAGTTTACCAAGTGCCGTGCACATCTGCCACAAAAACGGCTAGATGATGTACAACGTCTTGCAGACAAATTTTTGCTAACGGCAAGATCAAAGCTAGAGAAAGGACACAAATTCTTTGTTGAACAGTACCTGTTTGATTATGAAGGTAAGTGTTTTGTTTTATTTTTATGTTAGCGAAGGTGCTAGGATAAGTACTTGAATACGTGTTCTGTCAGTTTTTTTTCACTGTTGTTAAATTCCTGCACGACAGCAAAACGGAAATTCTTCTTCTTCTTCTTCTTCTTCTTCTTGCAAGACGGATGTTATGATACACTGCTTTGCGAAAAGGCGGAAGTTAAGTGACGTCATTGTGAAAAGGGCCTATTACGAGCCAAGCAGAGCACGTCCTGACAGAGGCGGTTCTAGGGGAGCATTCGCTTAATATCATATCTGGAGATTGACTGATCTATCATTTTACTGAAATTTTTCCCTATATTTGAGCATTTTCCAATAATCGTGTATCTGTTTGCTAATATTGGATTCGGCGATAAATGGTTTTGAAAATTGCTTGCAGGATTGAAGCGAGACTACAACAACAATAGCGTGCACAGCAAGTTAATTGCAACTAATTTGCTTTGCTGTAATTAATAAACTTAATTTAACATTACATGCCATTTTGCACAAATGGCTCAAAGTGTTACATAAATGCCTGATATGCAGTTTATGCATACAAATATTTTCACATCTGCTCAGGTTTATTTGTGATCACAGGGCTTTGTTGAAGAGTATTCATTAGGACTTTACTTTCAGTTTAATAAATCTTGTTTAGTGGCGGAGTGATGCAAACGGTGAAGCAGTTTCCATGGTAATACTGGTGGAATATTGAAGTGACAATATAAACAAACGTTACTGCACATGTTCGCGTTCGTGAACTGCCCTTAGCTTCTGGTACACATTCGCAAACAATAGAGTGCCTGTAGATTATTTCTGATAACAAGCAAAGGAAACCGAGAAGAACTGTTACTGGGCCAAACTTGCCTCTCCAATATTTTGAATTTAGACTGCGATACCAAGCTCAGCTTCTACATGTCAATGTCCCATACGGTTTCTTTAAATGCGACCAAACTACAGGACCCATTCAACAAATTGTTTAATTAATAAAATTAACATACTGTACAACAGAATTCAACAATTTTATTTAATACATTATACAATAAAAATTAATATCAGTAAATATTAACATGAATTAAATAAAATATAAACAGTTATATTATTAGGCACTAGCCAAACACAGAACAGAAGTTGACTGCAGTCCTGGTGCATGCATCTGATGAAATATAAGATGCAATGTATACCAATGGAAATTTGGGAGAAATATTTCTTTTGACAACGTGAGGGTATAATACATAAAAAATCTCATGCTACTTCTGCCAAATGTTTCACTCATAATCGTTCAGCAACCCCAACAAAAAGGTGGATATTTCATTGTTGATGTCAAATACTGTCTGTCCAATTTAACTTGTGGCACAAATCTATCTCACTTAATGTGATACAGGGATCAAATAGGGCTGTGGTGGTACAGGTTTTGTTAATCGCTTGCTTTGTTAGTAATCTGAAACTAAAGATAACCCTAAAAAGTGATCTGAAAGGAAAAACTTTTAGCCCCCAAATCATGCACAAACGCACATTTTATATTCTGTATGATTTGATTGACTAACCACGATAAAAAAAATGTCAGTGTTTGTTTGGCTGGTAAATCACAAAGCACATAAATGTTAACTTTTCTTATTTAAATACCTGTGATTAATTATTTTATTTTCTGTTAAAAAAAAGTGCTAAAGTGTAGTAATACTGTGTTGAATTTTAATGATGTGTTGATTCACTACTGAGTAATGTAAAATCTGATTACCAGATAAAAAACGGGTAGATAAAGGGTGGGATTTTACTGTTAGAAAAACCTTGTCATAATGATCCACCATGCAGGAGAAGAAACAAGTATCCTGGCTGTACAAACCTGTGTTTTTTGCCTTGTTTCCTAGGACCACTACAAACTGTTGTCTCAGTACCAGAGTCTTGTGGTTAAGCAGCTGATTGGACATGATCATGGCAAGAAGAGTGATCTGAAAGAAAACTCCACTTCTGTGCCTACTAATGAAATGGAGAGCCTTGAGAGAGAGCTTCATGTTCTCACCAGGGACATTAAAGACCTTGTCCTTACTCCGAGAAAACCATCTGTAACAGAGTAACACAGTTTATTAAAGTAAACATGTATAACCACAGACATTAAATATGTCTTGTCATGTGAGTTGTAATTTTATTTGTTAAATAAAAAGGTGAATCGAAACATCATTCGACTCGGTCTCATGTCTCAATGAAACAGGAGACAGCCCTTATGGTTTTATTTACATTTACGCATTTGGCAGACGCTTTTCTTCAAAGACAGGGGCGTGTTTACCATTTTGCATGTAACTGTGTGGGAATTATGAATAGAATAATATTAAACCTATCAAAACCATGAAATAACATAAATGTAGCTGTGGGAATTATTTTGTGACTGTCACGGTTCCGTCTGTCAGTGTGCATGGGGCATGTTTTCTCCTGTGTTCCCCCATGGACTCCGTTTCCCATCATGCTCCTGCACCTGTCCCGTGTTTGTAATCATCGCACCTGCCCGTCATCAGCTTCATCACTGGACATTATAAATACTCTTATTGACTGCTTTTGATTTATTAGTTGGTCCAAATAATCCATTAAAAACTGTTTAGAAAGGTTTTCTAATAAAATAAATTAATATGTTAGCACAATTATATTTTTGTCTACAAAAGTGATTTCAAACATTAAAACACACCTTCAGATTAAAAGATTTTTAAAATCTTGAGAAACGTTTTTTTCAAGTGATCCTGTATGTAAATATATATGAATCAAATATTTGATATGTGCACTTCATGATTGTGTATATGTGCCAGGGGTGGTACCACTACTCCAAAAATTGTGGGGCAAATTTTGATACTTTAAAATGTAATAAAATTTGAGCAATCAATAATAATTAGCTAAATAGCATGAGGTATTAACCACTGAGCCACATGAACAATTTACAGTGCCCTCCACTATTATTGGCACCTTTGGTAAATATGAGCAAATAAGGCTGTTAAAATAAATCTGCATTTGCATTGTTTCTCGTTTGGGTCTTCTATTTAAAAAATCTACAAAATTCTAACACTTCATTGAAGGAAACAATTTGAAGTACGGGGAATATCACATTATAAAAAAAATTCTTCCATACATGTTGGCCACAATTATTGGCACCCTAGTATTTAATACACTTTGCAACCTCAATTTATAAGAAAAACAGCTCGGAGTGTCTTCTTTTCAGTCTGATGAGGTTTGAGAATGCAGTCATCCGAGTCTATTCCTCCATAAAGAATTTATCCAGATCCTTCAAATGTTGGTGCTCCCTCTTCTTCAGTTCATCCCACTCATTTTCTATAGTGTTCATATCAAGGAACTGGGATGGCTATAGCAGGATCTTGATTTTGTGTTCAGTGACCCATTTTTTGTTGATTTGGATGTTTGTTTTGAACCAATGTGCTGATGGAAGACCTAACCTCGACCCGTTATAATATTTCTATAAGAGCAAGTCAGCTTTCGATTTTTATATCTGTTGGCATTTTATATACTGTAATTCATGATGCCATGTATCTGAACAAGATGTCCATGCAGGAGCTCTGGTATAAAAGTAGGTCCACAATAATAAAGATCTGGCGACATATTTAACTGTGGACATGGGGCACTTTTTAATCCCTGTGTGAAACTTGTGTTATTGCTGCCAAAAAAACTATTTTTCATTTCATATGGCCAACAGATATAAAATGGCCATAGAATCCAGTCCTGGTTGAAGTTCCAGTATGGCAGATTAATATGGTGGATTTTGTTTTTGCATGAGAGCAGAAGATTTGTTTCTTGAACAGTGTCCCAAACAACTTGTGGTGATGGAGGTGCAGTTTTCCTTTATTTTATTAAATGCTCCCTGACCCCAAAATTCAACTGATTACTGCAATTTTCCATCTGTGCTATTTGAAGAGTCTTTGGCCACTCAAATTCTTCTCCTCGCTGTGCATTGAGACAATATAGACACACATCCTGTTTCAAGCAGATTTTCAACATCTCCAGTCCATTAAAGCGGCAGTCCGCAAGTTCTTTTGAGTAAAAATGAGCTAAAAACAATTACTGAGCAAGTACACGAAAGAACGGTGTTTAAAACTGTGTCACTACCCTTGCTGGATTCACCACGGAAAGCTTGTAATAATGGTTTGTAATTTGCCCTGTGGGTCGACTTTTCCGGAGATCCTTATATGGTGTCTTTCGTCTGTGCGTCATTTCGTCACAGAACGAAGAGGATCCGGCTGCTAGCCGCGCATGGATGCTGCGAGTGACAGGCGGTTTATAGCGTGTCCTCACAACTGCTGGGTAGGATTTCATACAACGTTTAGTATTATTTATGGCGGCGTTTAGTACTTTTACTTTGAACGCCTAGCATTAGCCGGGTTTCCATCCAAAGTTGCGAATTTAGCTTATAAGCAAAATTGGAATATCGCATAAAACATTTTCGAATAAGCACCGTTTCCATCCAAATAGTCGACCGTCACTTCCTAACAAACTGCCACTAAATATCAGTAAGAAAAGTAAGAGAAGCCACTGAATATAATGATTTTCATATAGAATAATTGCGCAAGCAGACGATTACGAAACACAATAAATGCGGTGCTTTTGTGGATGCCTGCTGTTTGGGAAACACAGTCGTCACAGTTCTAAGAGGCAATTACAGAAACACTTGATGACTTTGCTCAGGCATTTAAGAATGACCGTAACAACATTTCTCATGCTGTGTAACGAGATCAGTTCTCTGGTTAGTCAGGTTACGCCGTCTCATAGTGCAATTACGTGACTTTTTGGAGGAATTTATTCAGCAAATGCGTTTCCATCTCTCATTATTTGCATTAACCCTTTTTCGCAAAAGTGAAAAACCACCTCAAGCGAGCGTAAAAACTTTTTGCGAATTAAGGGTTTTTAATTCGAAATTGGGCGTTTCCATCACTCGTTTCTGATGCAAAACTTCAAAATGCGAATAAAACCAGAGTGATGGAAACCCACTTAGTGTTGACATCTGGGGATTTGTGAAAAACAAGAACGAACGAACTGATGACAGTTTACAAAGAAACAGGGAATGTGATCGGACAAGAATTAATATTGGCAAGGCATTTCATAGGTGGCGTGAACTCCGTGATCTGAAAGGATTGTAAACGGATGCAGACATTGCTTTATTTCTTCTGAACAGGTAAGACATTTCAATAGATAACACAAAAACCGTAGCGCACTTGTTGTGTTAATACAGACGGGTACAGTTTCATCGGTTGTTCTTTCTCTCTTTGTTGTTCATTATGATAAATGTAATTTAAACCCTATTCGCCCGGGATTAGTAGTAGGGATGCACCGAATCTAACATTCTTGGCCGAAGCCGAACATGATGTGAAACACTTGGCCGAAGGCCGAATAATACCGAACACCGAACATGGTTTTTGCATTTCTTCTATTTATTAAGCTATTTTTTTCACTATTGCACAAACTGAATAGTCAAAATTTGCTTTTAAAAATTTGTCTTGCTTTTCAATAAAATACAATACAACTTAATATAAAATTGAGCAAAACAAAATACATTAAAACAAAAAATTTAATAGCCTATATTAATTAGGCCTATAACTGACTGGTAAAAGAATGTAATGTAAGTTACTCTGTACCCCTACAACAAAACAGTTAATTAAAAAGTGTCATTCCACATTAGGCCTATAAACTAAAAATACGAATAAACTAAAACTGTTGGATTATTATAGGCTACGTTGCAAATGATTTTAAGAAAAAAAAACATGAACGGCAATTCTGACTGATGCTGACTGACAACCATATCAGTTCACGTCTCTCCTCCAAACTCCGCCCACAGAAGCTGACTGTTCTCTGGTGCACTCGTGGCCGGGATGCACAGAGATTACTTTGACAAGTTGTTTAGTACACGGAACTGTGTGCGCGCGACCACTGTATGATGTCAAAGGATGTCGCGAGCGGCGGGCTACTGTCAGACAGCCCGCTCCCGTCTGAAGTACACAAGTTACCGACCGGTAAAGACGCTTTCATTCGGAAATTTACTTCCGTGCGGCAAGTCCCGTGCTGTGTCTTTCTCTGACACCTTAAAATGCTCCACACACACACTGCCAAAATGTTTGCGGCATTAATAAAGCCGTTCTCTCACTGTCTCTCTCTCTCTCTCTCTCTCTCTCTCTGCGCTGGTTGCTAGTTGATCGTTTCTCGAGTCATGTTCGGTAAAATTTTCGGCCATTTCACATATTCGGCCGAATACCGAACATGCGTTTTTTGCTATTTTCGGCCGAATATATTCGGTGGCCGAACATTCGGTGCATCCCTAATTAGTAGGCTTTATCTGGGGACTCGATGTGATTTAGAAATACCTCCCCACATCTGTATTTCATTAGCACGGACAAGTGAAGCCTGTGATTTTACTCAAATTTACGGACTTATATCCCGGATATGATGGCAAGGCTTTGCATATAGTATAGTTTGTAATGGTGTTAATGATTTATGACCGTGCCTGTCAGCATTTAAGACCCGCGTTCGGGGATCTTCTGTCCGGTTCGCGTTACGGGAGTTTCCATGAGAAATAACAAAACTGGAGACTCCCGGTCAAAACGGCAGTGTTGGCAGCTCCATTTGCGCCATTTGTTTCTGTTTATGTTCTTATTTGTTTCGTGTTATATCATCTGCCATGTTATCTGTGTTTATTATGCGCTACTGATGTACAGTGACCACCAGTGTCACAGGCCACGACTCAAAACATCAGACTCATCCGCGCAGTTGAGCAGTGCCGAATCACAACTCACGTAAAGAAATACCTCCGCACATCACCTGCAGTAGCAATTACAAACTGAGATGGCGACAAAGAGGCCAATCCTACGGACTGCCGCTTTAAAACTTGATCATTGCCATGATGTTGGAAATTAGATTTTTTTATTGTTTTAACCATTTCCTTGTATTCCTTGCCATTTTGTATTTTGTGTAGCTCAACAGAACTATATTGCACATCATAACTATATTCTTTGGTTTTATCCATTGTGATGAATGATTATTTGGGCTTTGTGTTACTTAATATTATTCTCCTGTGAAACAAGTCATGACTGGAGCGTTTCCCATACAATGCATTTACTTGGGCGGTCCGCCCAGATATATTCATGGCCGCCCAATTATATTTGCCGTCACATTTTGTAATTTTTATCCATCGGTGGTAATGACTGTATCTGTGATCGATTAACTAGTGGATAAACAGTGCTTCCGCATCTTTCTTTCCTGACTTGTTCAATGTGAGTAGCGCGTGGCCGCGTACGCGTCCTCTTCCGTGTTCGCATGCACTCACTTCTGATGAGCTCCATCCCAGCAAACACAGAACGTTCCCCTAACGTTATTTTTTTGGGAACCAAAAAATAACGTTCTAAGAACGTTCTTTTCAGGTTTTATTTCTTTTTTGCAACCAGAAAATAACGTTCCCAGAACGTTGCAAACTGGTTTTTAAAATGACCAGAAAATAACCGGAAAGTAACGTTCCCTGATGGTTATTTATTGGTAATTTTTTTTAAACCAGAAAATAACCAGAAAATAATGTTCCTTGATGGTTATCTATTGGTAATTTTTTTAAACCAGAAAATAACGTTCTCTGATGGTTATTTGTTGGTTGTTTTTTTAAACCAGAAAATAACCAGAAAATAATGTTCTCTGATGGTTATTTATGGTTATTTTTTGCAACCAGAAAATAACCAGAAAACAACGTTCCCTGATGGTTATTTTTGGTAATTTTTTTGCAACCAGAAAATAACCAGAAAACAATGTTCCCTGATGGTTCTTTTTTGGTTCTTTTTTAATGGTAAAAATAGTAAAAACTGGTAAACGTCAGTGACGTGCAATCCAGAAATTATAATATCACATTAACACATGTTAAACTGACCAAATGAAATTAATAAATGTGCCCTTTAATGGCTGAAAATAATAAACTAGTTAAGCTTAATGAAAATACAATCATATACAGTATATCCATGTGTATTTCTTTAGTGTGGTTGTCTGTTACTGTATTTGCGTGCGCTCGAGCACGTGCATTCTCCGCTCTGCCGCGCACTCCCGTCATTTAAAAATTAACGGTAATTTCGTTTTAGCTCACCCACTAACACATTCGTTTAGCGGTTTATTTATTTTAATTTTTTATTTAAAAACGTACAGATTTGAGAGTAAACTTATATTTTGTGATTTTCGATTGACTTGACACAGACCATCAACAAACCATGATATAAGGACTGAAACTCAGGGCTTTTTAATGTTATATCTAAAGACGGAGCCGCGCTATACTTCTGTGGTGGGACAAGAATATTGTTAGCCTGAAGATAATTAAGTGTTTATTCTTCTGTCAATAAAAATCTGCTTTAAATGTTGTGTTGAAGTCATTGGTTATTTTATTTCAATATCTATAATGTCTATAAAAACAACATGTTTTTTCTGCTTATAATTTATTGAATTTATTTTGATTGGAAAATTGCTGTTCCCTATTTTTTGTCATTAACAAAACAGAGGAAAAGTCTCCCTAGATTCATGAATTACTTGGCCACACCCCAAACCATGTGACCAGTAAGCAGTCCTCCCAACCAGGATCACATGGTGAGTGGATAGACTTTAATGTTTAAAAAAAATGCTGCAAAGCCAGAATTGTCGAGGTTGAATTGTCAATACTGAAACAATTTGTCACTACCGAATCAACTGACTGTTTCGTTATTGACATGTTTGATTCTGTAGCGATATTCAATTCATTATTTTATTTATAATAAATCATAACATTAATATTTTTGCATACACTAATATTCCCAAAAGTACAGTCAGAGGATCAGGGATGGGCCTATATGGATACATTTACATTTAGGCATTTAGCAGACGCTTTAATCCAAAGCAATTTACAAGAGGTGTTACAACCACACTTTTAAAATACTCGTTATAGGAAGGGGTGAGCAACATAAAAAGGACACGCAAGATAAAAGAGCAAGTTAACTTTTTACTAGGGCTGTACAGCCCACATGTCACCTTAAACAGCAGGCAAGAAGTACAATAAGAAATTATAGCTGCAAAGCAGCGATCATGGGCCCAAGCTATCAGCGCAACTGTAACCCTGGTGGCATCAGGAAAACTGTGGACAGCGGGCACCTGCATTTACAGTAACCCTAAGGCAGTCTGGTTTTAAGGGATACAGTAATGAAAGGGTTACATTTTACAGTATGTGCATTAGTTACTGTGCCATGAACAGTGAACATTTGTATTAACTAGCATTAACAAACATTAATAAGTACTGTCAAAATATATTGTTCAGATTTAGTTCTTGTTATTTAATGCATCAACTAATGTTAAAAAAAATGATACCTAATTTTAAAGAGTTACCAAAATGTACCAACATGATCAATAAGCATTTTTAAATTTCTAAGATCTATAAGCATTTAGGAAATGATTATATAAATCTAGATGACCAGTACTTGCATATATTAACTTATGCAATGTATTTGTTTGTTTATCAGTCTAACTATTGCAAACAGCAGAAAGAGGAATAAGCTTAAAAGGTTTCTGATCCTCCATCTGGTGGAAACCTTGGTATTACAGCCTGAAATGCAGTCGAAATATGTACTAGTTTTCATTTTATTTTAGCCATAGAGCATTGTAAATTCATAATACTAAGCATGGTTCATGAGAATGACTTGTCCACCATATAAAGCGTTTTGAAAAGTGTTTCAATAATGCATTTTTGCTTTTTTACTGTTACTTTAAAAAATCACCATGGCAACACCGTTTGAGATATCCAAAATCCATTTGCAATTCACTAGCTTCAATATTTTGCCATCACGTTGACAAAGCATGTTGTGAATTGCATGGAGCTTGTATCTCCCAAAATCTACCTTCAGACCAAAATAGCTGACTTCCTGTTGATTGTAGCTAATGACTGCAAATTAGAAAGTTGTCCAGCTAGATAGAAGAATATATGCACCGAATTTGGTGACTGTAAGAAAAACAATCCCCCCCACTTTTTTCAAAAGGTGGTGCTATAGAACGCCTGACTGATGCCTATTTATGAGCTTTTGCCAGTGTCTAACTATCATCAGTTCTGATGTGTGTGTCAATTTTCATGCAATTATAAGCATGTTAAGTGCTTTAAAAACACCTTAAAAAGAATATTCAAGTTACGTTGCCATGGCAACAGTATTTAAGAAATAAAGAATCCTTTCTCAGTTTCACATCTGCCATGTTTTGACATTATGCAGGGGATGTGTGAAGCAAATCAGGTAAAAATAAAATGCTGATTTCAAAGCTATTAAAAAATGACACACTTCCTTCTGCCAGTTGGTGGTGCTACAACTTTGACTCATAATAGTCACATTTATGTGATCGGCTGCATAGAATGTAAAAACTGCTGAATTTGAATCAAAATGAAAGCATGTATGAGGAAGCTATACCGTTCGAGATATCAAAAATCTCTTCACAATTTTGCATCCCCAATGTCTTGAGATCAGGCAGTCGGGTGAAAATCCTAGGAGTGTCGCAAATTCCAGAGCATGTGCTTTTCAAACAACTGTAAATAGCTTATTTCCTGTTGGGTGAAGCATAGGACATGCAAAAGTTGTTTGGCTTGATGAGATCTATGTGTGTACCGAGTAGGGCTGCAACTAACGATTATTTTGATAATCGATTAGTTTGGCGATTATTTTTTCCGATTAATCGATTAATCAGATATATGTAATTACATCTTACATCAAAAAGTGTACTTAAGTACAGTACTCAAGTAAATGTACTTCGTTACCCACCTCTGAAATATATAAACCACCATATATAAACCACAAATTGGGTTTTACTAATATAATCTTTAATTTTGTCATTTAAAACACCTCTCCCCTTTAAACTTTAAAACTGCGCAGCTTGAAGAGATGTATGCAGAACACGTCGGACTTTAAAACTGCGCACCTCGCGTTGTTTCATTGACAACTAATTTCATTATCGATTATTATCGATTTTATCGATTAGTTGTTGCAGCCCTAGTACCGAGTTTCAGATTTATATATGTAAGTATATATGAGATATGCAGCAAGACTTTCGACTTTTTTACACGGGACGCTGTATAGGCCCTGTGCCACACCTGGGTCCCAGCCTCTGTTGTGTCCTAATGGCCACAGATTCTAACGTGTCTGCCCATTTTAAGAGTTTTTGAGCACGTTAAAGGCCCCAAAACATTGAAAGAGAAGAAGAAAATGAAATATAGCTTCAAGTACGGGGTCAATCCCTACAAGGGCACAAAGGGAAATACATGTGGACATTTCTGATGATTAGTTTCTGCAAAGCAGATACTGTATGTAAAAGCATAAAGAGCACAATATGATTGCTTATAACTTTTGGTATCGTTGGACTCGGCAAGGACATGACTCCCACGAAAATCTGTTAACCGCAGACAAAGTTATAGGCCTGTAAATATATTTCCGAAACTTTATGGGGGGGATACAGTACTCTCCCAGGGTATGGTGTTGATGACCCATACCGAATTTCGAAACGATACGTTAATGCTAAGGATGTCCCGAGCCGATCGCAAAGATCACAAAATGGACCGGGTTGCACACACACACATGTCCGACACTGCCTCCCAGTCTGATCATAAAACCAATACAGACTAACGTATACAATAACAGTTTAAAAAGCGACACCTCATGAGAGCGCCCTCAGCAAATAAAACCTACACTAGCAGACAGTAAACAGATTCACCAGCTAATAAACTGTGATTATAATAAATCTTAATATTAAACTGGTAACGTTACAGTGAACTAAACATATGGAACTGACTGTAGTAAATTTACCATTTATCTGATAAAATGTCACTGTTATGCAGAATAACAGCAAATATGCACAATATGTTAAATTGAAGACTGACAAGTCAAAATCACTCGTCTCAAATTAAGTTCACATCAGCAACCAGAATGAATTGAAGCATGGCGGCCTATTAAATAATTTATTACTTACATTTTGATGATCAAATTACTTGATAACAAAGTCTTCCTCCTGTTGTTTTGACAACGTTTAACAGCTTTTCTGCGCGCACATTTAGAAAAATGATATGATTGGTCAGTCTTACTGTCACTTAAAATGAATCTCTCCCTTTGATTTACTGTAGTGTCAGCCAGCGGTATGCTAATTGAAGGCTCCCGACGTAAGCACACGTTCGACTTCTTGCAGGCTGCGCAGACAGCGTATGACATCGCAGAACTGCGACTGCTCTGTGATCTTGAATTGCTCTCGTGAGACTTGGAAATCTCACATGGACAGAGTCCCCATCGATCCAGAAAGTCAAATATACATATATAATAAGGAAAGTCGGCAGACTTTTATTGAAAAGAATATTTTGTTTTTTTAATAGTTTAAGTTTTTAAATATATATTTTTAGTAAATATCCAATAAAAAAATAAAAAAACCTCAGCTGGAGTTCGGTTCGTTGTTGCCCGCAGGAGTGATCTCTTTACAAACTATTTTTCACTTCTTTTGATTTCGCTTTTCAATATTAAAGTTTACATATCTAAATCGTAAAAGTTCCTCTTTTTGGCCGGATTACGTTTCTCCATGTCGCAAAATTTTATTTTTATTTTCAAAAGTTCTTAATTTAAGAGAATAGCGGGGTTCATCACTATATCGATAAAATACAGAGAACGACAGCGTTCGGATCACTGTCAGATTTTTTTTCCAGCTAGTGAACGATAAAACCTACTGTCAAATAGTCTCTGGCGGATCTCTAATGTATGGCTATTGAGGATCGCGACACAGGTTTTATGTCAGAATTAAAGACTGTAGCAGACGCAAAGCAGTGTGTTTACGGCGGGATATTATATGTAATGCGTATGTCTGCGCAAGCTGGCAAAACATATGCTTTACATCCCGGACACGAGCACACCTTCATCAGCGCACCTTATCGTTATACTGTAGTTGTCATTTCAATGTGAACGGCCCTTTAGAGTCGATCTGAACATCATGACAGGGTTATCACAATCCTCTCACAAAAGACTAAAAAAAACCTACCTGTATATTCTGGGAAGAAACATTTCCTTCAGAAAGATTTAGCCAGTAAATTGATCTTATCTTATATTATCTTACAGAGACTAATATTCCTAACATGATAAATTCATTAGACATTCTTATAGAACAGAGTTCTATGAAAAGCATTTATTGACCACATATTAAAAATAATTAGTAACCAATTACATAATTAGGATGCATAAAGTTTATTTTATTGTGGTGTATAAAAGTGTATTTTGAGTCATAGCAAGTTGAAATGATATAGCACAACATTTTGACACATTGAAGTTCACAATGTAGCCTACATTTCTTTAATGTAAAAGCACAACACATTTATCAATTACACAAAAAAAATACATTTTTATAGAATATGTAATAAATTTGAGGACATATTGTAACTATTACACACACACACACTATATTGTAAACATATTTTCTCTTTATACATTCTCTACCTTATGAACTGTAAGTACAAGTTGCTACTGTCTGTTTATAATGTAAAAATATATCCTACAATTTACAAATTGTGGATTTCCTTTCATTGAAGTACACAAGAATACAGTCTCTCTAAACTTGGATAAAAATATGATAGAAAATGTATATTAAGTCACAATTTTAGTAGTTTATAAGTTGGAAATATTGTTTTTAATTCCCTGACTTCATGAACACAAACTCTGGAATAACTGGACAGTGTGTGCAGAATTATTATGCAAGTTCATACAATCACTTATAAATAATTATATACAAAATTAGCAGTAGTTTTTAAGATTGATGTAGTTTGAAATTGGTCAAATGTGCTTGGGCAAAAAAATATAAAAATATCAACAGCACTGTAAGATCATTATACAGTATATATGTATATATATATACCCGTTAATTCACGCTTTCATTAGATAGCAATGCTTTTTTCTTTTCACACTATTACAGACAATAAAATAGTTAAACTTGTGTGTAAAAAAGCAGATCATACATTAATGGCATTTAACCTAAAGGAAAAAAAACATTTTCACCAAATATAGCAGCGCCTGACTCTTATACTGAACATTTATAGTCAGTTATAAGTTATAAGATAAAAACATTGTGCAATTTAAGTAGTTTAATGTAAACTCTCTTCAGTAAAGTCTCTTACCATTAAAAGTTCCTGCAGTTTTAAGAGCAAACATATCACAGCTTGTCAAGATTGTATTATAAAATTTACACAACAAAATAAAAAACATCAAAATTAAAAGTTCTTCGCTATATCACAGAGCGATGCTCCCCGCACACATAAACGGCACTGGGACGGATACGTCTCTTAGTGTGGCCAGGCAGCTGAGGAAAGAACTTGAAGTACTTGGGCATTAGATCTAGGCAAGCATCACGAAACTTCTTGATTCGCCAGTAGTAGATCAAAGGATTCAGAGCTGATTTGAGGTAGCACATCCACAGTAACCATGTACTTATTTCAAAGAAGTTCTGCCTGTAGTAAAAGGTATGACTGAAGGTAGATAACAGACTATAGGTGGCAAATGGAGCCCCGCATGCAGTAAAGACAGAGAAAAGAATAAGGATTGTGGTGAAGGCACGTGTTTTAAAGCTCATGTCAACGTTCATCTGAAAAGGCCTTTGTAGACTCATCAGACCCAGCTTGCTGGCCTGGCTGAGACAGATAGAGTCAGGATGGGAGTGAATGCGCAACGCGTTGTGGCGTAGCCTATTTAGGATCCCCATAAATGTGTACAGCATGACTAAAAATGGTACAAAGAAGAATACCATCATAATTAGTACTACATAGGCATGGTAACCACGCTCAACTGTGTATCCAAAAACACACTGTGGTGCTCTGGGGGGGATGTATAGGGCAGGTTGTCCAATAGCAAGAGGGAAGGAAAGGCAGAACGATGTAGACCATGATACTGCGATCAACACTTTGGCTCTGCGTGGACTTAGTTTATCCTGCTTTTGCACAATGATCAGGAAGCGGTCCACACTGATAATAAGCAAAATAGCAACCCCCTCCAACACAAACATCCAGAAGAACATAGCTGAAATGCGGCAAAACACCTCTCCAAAGATCCACCGTGTGGTCACCATGGTAACTAGAGCAAAGGGCATGTTGAGGACTGCTAACATCATATCAGCAAAGGCCAAACTGGCTAGCAAGATGTTAATAGCAGAGCGCATAGCGGCTCTCTGGTAAACCATCACACAGATAACCATGTTGCCCAGAAAGGCAAGCAGCAGCACACAGATGATAACCAGACATAAAAACACTTGAAGGGGCAGGTTAAGCCCCTGAATGGGGTCCTGCCACACAGTTGTGGGTGTTACATACTCAGCCAGTGTCCTGAAGTCTAGGGAGGTGTTGTCTTTTGTAGAGGAATTCTCCATTCTCCTCTTATATCCGTTGACTGGGTCAGTTTCCCAGGCAGAAAGAGCAGAGGGGGCTAGGCTGCCCAGAAGCTACAGGTGGCCTAGTGGGGAAATAAAGTATCCTTCTTGCATTTACATTGTAAGGAAAGCTTGCTCAGTCAATATGAGAAGTCACTAGCCAGATGTGGCAGATCCTGGAGAAGAAAAAAAAGAGATGTCTTAATTTACAATGCAAAAAACATATGGTCAAACTATGTAACTATGTTTCCAAACATTTGTCACTTACTGAATGTTTGGGAATATAAATATGAATTAACACATTGTCTGTAAATGCACGTGGTTCGTTAACTAGACTGAACTTTGTGCTGCATGATACAAAAAAAGAATACTGTAAAAGTAATACAACCAAAATCTCCGCATATGGCAATCACGGCGCAGACTTTCAGAACTTGTCCTTCTCTGCACTGAAAGTAAGCGTGCGTGTCAGGAGGACGGAGAAAGAGTGTGCACAGAAAAAGGTGAAAGGGACTTTTTGACCAAGTTAAATGGTAAGATGCTTTATTGCATTCCTTCTTTACATGCGGTAAATAAAGTAACTTTATTGGTAGTTCATTGGTAATGAACGTGATGTATTCCCGTTTGTAAAAATGTATTCATTATTATCGAGTAGTTTTAAAAATAGCTTTGAGGTGAGATCTAGTCTAGTAAGTGCGACAGCATCGTTACGTGATGTTTAAGGAAAATGTCCATTAATTTTACTATTTGTGGCTTGTGTTTAGAATATATGTTCCCTGCATTTCAGACATTTTGCCAATACACATTTATTTTGCACATTTGTGACTTGAATCTGGCTTATTTTTTTATTTATTTATTTATTATAAAAGGTATAATCTGTTCTAAAAAAATTCTGTGAATTAATCTTTGATTGTTTTTTTGGTGCATCAATGTTGCACTGCACTTTGTGCTGTACCCTTGTTAACCACCTGGTGTCGTCCCCACATGCACGCACGCGATTCGACTATCAGTTGACTACAGGCAAGACATGACAATTCTGATTCCACTATGTAAATTCTTAGTCGAGGACACCCCTTAATTCATGTTCCCTTTCTGTCGGTCTCTCGACGTTGTGTCGAGCCGACAGATGGGGTTCGTCCTTGAGAACCTATCGCTTCAGACTTCTTTAGAAAAGGCCAATGAAATTGGCGAATGAAATTTGCATGCCGGACTCCGCCCCCGGATATCCGGGTATAAAAGGGAGACGGCGTGCTGCATTCATTCACCTTTTTTTCTTCGGAGCCTTCACACTGATCGACTTTGAGACTTCAAACTCTACGCCAAATTACTGCTGGAATCTTACGACGTGGTGCAGTGGACTGTCCCTTCCTGCAGCGACTTCCGCTGGGCGTCTCGGCAGTTCCAGAAGTGTTTTGAGTTTTTTTCTCTAAAAGAGCAAATTTCTCCAGCGTGGCATGTCCCGCTGTTCTCCTGGGTGCAACACACTCATCAAGGAGGGGGACGGACACGAGGTCTGCTTCCAGTATGCTGGGGCAGCCCTTGTGGATACGTCCTGCCCTCACTGCGGGCGGTTGACGATTCAGACGTTGTGTCACGGGTGGCTGTGTTCCCACGGGACTCAGCCAACACCTCGTCTGCTTCCCGTTACATGGCAGCAATGGCTATGGCCCTGCCGTCCGCTACGGCGAGCAGCGAGGGTGATATGAGGATTACTGTGAGCGCTAATCCGTCAGCCACCGGCCCGCTGACCGTTCTCACCTCGTCTCGCTCGTCTGACCGTTCCCCATGAGACGGTCCCACTGTCTTGTTCCTCAACCACGTATTCGGAAATGGTGCGTGATGATGAGAGGTCCGTTGCAGCATCGGAGGGTGACTTACTGGCATCTGACTCTGATGATTCCTCAGAGCTCCCTCCCTCGGGGGGTCAAGCCCAGGAAGAAGCGGACGTCGAAATGTCAGCCATGCTTTCCCGGGCCACCGGCATTGGGTTGCAGTGCACCGCACTGCCTCTCCCAACGCTCGCGGCTGGATACATGGTACCTCGGGTTTGAGAGTTGATCCAAGCCGCACTCGCTCCTAGTGCCGTGTTTTCCCGGAAGTGCATGAGGAACTTAGTATGACCTGGAACACCCCCTTTCGGCGCGTGCACGTCAACTAGTTCCATCGCCCTTTCTTCCCTCGATTGTGGGGCAGCTATAGGATACGTTGATGTCTCCCAGGGGCTCGACCTAGACTCCCGTCCAAAGCATGTAGGTTTCTTAGGTGTCGAGAGCTTACTCTGCTACGG
Organism: Triplophysa rosa; assembly: GCF_024868665.1. Lineage (NCBI taxonomy): Eukaryota > Metazoa > Chordata > Actinopteri > Cypriniformes > Nemacheilidae > Triplophysa > Triplophysa rosa. The sequence continues at coordinate 20,075,351 of NC_079904.1, forward strand.
GCCAAGCTGTCACCTCTCTCCACGCAATGGCCATCCTGCAGGTCCATCAGGCCAAGGCGTTGAGAGAGCTCCACAAGGGTAAGACCGACCCAGCGCTTATGCAGGAACTCCGCCCCATCACCGACCTCGCTCTACGGGTGACCAAGGTGACCGCGCGGGCCCTGGGTTGGGCTATGTCCACACTTGTGGTCCAGGAGAGACACCTCTGGCTGAACCTTGCACAGATGAGTAATGCCGAGAAAGTCCGCTTTCTCTACGCACCCATCTCGCAAGGGGGGGCTGTTTGGTGATACTGTCAAGCCGCAGTTCTAAAGGAGCAGACAGAGGATATCAAGCATATCCTCCCCCGCCGCGACTCGGCCGCCCTCTGGCCGTCGAGATCCCGTTCACCGTCTGCTTCCCAGCAGCCCTGGTCCTCTTCAACGCCCTTCGGCTCCGGCGCCACCCACTCAGGCGGACCCCCGGAAGAAGACATCGAAGAGAAGACCACCACCCCATCAGCAGCCGTGGAGGAAGCCGAAGCGACCCTCATGGGAAGACCCCAGGGAGATCGAGTATACCTTCAGGCCTGACCCCAGCCATTCCATCGCTGGTTGGTCAATTCGGGACGGTTCCTGCCCCGTCCCAACAGCCCACTTCTAAGAGTCCTAAGCACTCTTAATCGACGGTGCGTTGTGCTACATCATCGTCTGGGTATTATCACAGCCGCTGTCACCCTCACGGTGTTCTGCAACTCAACGTTGCTGCGATACCCAATGTCGAGGATAATCATCAGCCTAAGCACTCTGGTGTGTGGTGTGTTGTGCTACATCATCGCCAGGCAGATAAAACAGCAGAGCCGATCTCCTCTCCGGGGGCCCCCCCCCACGGCGAGGGATCCGCACTACCAGCCATCGAACCACCCCCGGGAGGTAGATGAAGCAGAACGTACCCCTAGCCTCCCTGTCTCGGTCCCTGTGAGCCTGACAAGAGCTTCCCAAACCGTCACGGTGACTACGGGATACTATCCATCTCGGCTACGCAGTCCAACTCCTCAGACGCCCGCCCAAGTTTCAGGGCATCCTCTCAAACCTCAGTCAGAGGCAAGGACGCTCCCATGCTTCGGGCCGAGGTCGCCACCCCTCTGGAGAGGAAGCGATCGTGGTCGTCCCTCTGGCCGAAATGTTCAACGGGTTTTACAGCCCGTACTTCACCATCCCCAAAAAGGGGGTTGCTGGATCTGCGTACCCTGAACAGGCACCTACTCAAGCTGCCGTTCAGGATGCTCATGCAGAAGCGCATCCTGGCATCTATCAGATGTCAAGATTGGTTCATGGCAATCGACCTGAAGGACGCTTACTTTCATGTCTCGATTCTCCCTCGTTATCGCCCGTTCCTACGGTTCGCTTTCGAGGGTCGGGCATATTAGTACAGAGTCCTCCCTTTCGGTCTGTCCCTGTCCCCACGAGTCTTCACGAAGAATGTGGAAGCCGCCCTCACTCCCCTCAGGGAGAGAGGTGTGCGGGTACTAAACTACCTCGACGACTGGCTCATTTTGACACACTCGCAAGATCTGTTATGTACACACAGGGACCTAGTGCTTCGGCACCTAGATCGATTGGGACCACAGGTCAACCAAGAAAAAAGCAAGCTCTCCCCTGTGCAGAGCATCCTCTTTCTTGGTATGGAACTCAACTCTGTCTCCATTACAGCGCAACTGACTACAGAGCGCGCTCAGTCAGTGTTGAACTGCCTGGAATATTTCAAGCAGTCAGTGGGCCCCCGAAACAATTTCATAGGCTCCTGGGCACATGGCATCCTCGGCGGTGGTGATATCCCTCGGGTTGATACACATGAGACCACTTCCAACACTGGCTACAGAGTCGAGTTCCCTGGAGAGCGTGGCACACCGGCAGCAGGCGAATGGTAGTTACACCTCTCTGCCGACGCACCCTAACCCCTTGGTCTTCAATGACCTTTCTACGGACGGGGGTCCCTCTCGGGCAGGTCACGAGGCGCGTTGTGGTGATGACAGATGTCTCCCTGCAGGGTTGGGGTGCCGTGTGCAATGGGCACGCAGTGTCGGGGCGATGGACGGGCCCCCGCCTGCGCTGGCATATCAACTGCCTAGAGTTGTTGGATGTGCTACCTGCACTGAAGGGTCTACAACCTCTCGTGCAGGACAAGCACGTGCTGGTCCGGTCGGACAGCACAACTGCCGTAGCATATATCAACCGCCAGGGTGGCGTTCGCTAACGGCAGCTAACACGACTCGCCCAACGCCTCCTCCTGTGGAGTCCGCAGGTGAGCAGATCCCTGCCAGCCACACATATCCCAGGTGACCTGAACCAGACAGCCGATGAGCTCTCTCATCAGTTGACGCCTCGCAGTGAGTGGCGACTCCACTCCCGCGCAGTCCAGCTCATTGGGTACAGTTCGGGCAGGCTCAGGTAGACCTGTTCACCTCCCTGGACACCACCCATTGCCCGCTAGGGTACTTCCCGTCCGAGGCCCCCCTGGGCACAGATGCTCTAGCGCACATCTGGCTGTGGGACAAGCGGAAGTACGCCTTCCCCCCAGTGAGCCTCATTGCACAGACCCTGTGCAAGGTCAGGCAAGAGGAGCATCAAGTGTACTAGTTGCGCCATACTGGCCCAACCGGACTTGGTTCTCGGAGCTAATGCTCTTGACGACAGCTCCCACATGGCCGATTCCCCTGACGGCTAAGACCATCACTCAGGCTAGGGCCCTGGCCACTAGGCGGCTGTACGCCTGTAAGTGGTGCCTCTTCTCATCCTGGTGCTGTTCTCGAAGAGAAGACCTGCGGAGTTGCTCGATCGGGAACGTGCTGTCCTTCCAGAGACTAATCTCTCCCCTTCCACACTGAATGTGTATGTAGCCGCTATTGCCGCTCATCACGACCCAGTTGCTGATAAGTCTCTAGGACAGCACAACCTGATCATTTGGTTCCTAAGGGGCACGGGAAGGCTACCGCCTCACCTGCGCTCTGTACCTTCTTGCGACCTTGATGCGGTCCTGGAGCCCCTCGGAGATGCCGCTCTTTCTCACCTCACGATGAAGACGGCTCTCCGGATGGCGCTCAAGAGGGTAGCGGACCTACAAGCATTCTCTGTGTCCACAGATTGCCTAGAACTCGGGCCCGGTGATTCTCACGCTATCCTGAGGCTACGTACTTAAAGTTCCCACCACTCCCCCTAGACACCAGGTGGTGAACTTACAGGTGCTCCCCACCGGGGAGGAAGACCCAACCCCATTCGTGTTGTGTCCAGTACGCACATTGCGCCTCTACTTGGACCGCACGCAGAGCCGCAGGAGCTCTGAGCAGCTCTTTGTCTGTTTTGGAGATCAGCAGAAGGGGAGGGCTGTCTCAAACAGAGATTGGCGCACTGGATCATGGACGCCGTCACTATGGCGTACCTGTCCTAAGATCGCCCGTGCCAATGGCAGTGAGAGCTCACTCCACACGGAGTATAGCCTCCTCGTGGGCACTGGCTCGAGGCGCCTCTCTGGCAGACATCTGCAGAGCTGTGGGTTGGGCTACACCCAACACCTTCGCGAGGTCCTACAGCCTCCGTGTAAAACCGGTATCAGCTCGAGTCTTACAGGGCATCAGGTAAGACCGACGGCCGGTAGGGTGTACGCCTATGACAGTACCTTCCCCCCTTTTTTCTAGGTGGGTCAGAGTACTAATTTAGCCTCCCTTCTTTCCCCACTGGGTGAAGAAGAGGCACTCCATCCATCACTAAGCAAGCAACTCCTGCGGGCGGGCTAGGCAGAGCAGCTTGAGTTATCCACAACATAGCTCTTGTGCTACCGGACGTTGTAACCCCCCATCAGGACGGTTCCGTCTGATGTATCCTCATGATTGGTTCCCACCTTGGTAACCCGTGACTTTCCCTAGGTGGACCTCCACCTTGCGGTTAACTCCTTCAGTCTGCACTTTCTTCCCATGAGTTCTCCCCCATCGGTGAGACCATGTTGGTATCTCCACTAAACTCCTCCCTACGGTAGGAAGTGGTCTCTGTAGCGCATCCCCCATTTGAGGAAGTAGCGCTTACCCAGTGGCCTTACGGTACCGGGCGGCTTCTCGCTGTTAGAGAAACAAGGCCGCTGCCTGTGAGGGCCAAAGGCAGGGGCCTTCCCACCTTTCAAGAAAAGCTCTGGGACCCCCTACCTACCCACTGGTAGGTTACAATTTTGCGGTAGCGCTCACGGCTGACA
>NC_079904.1:20083762-20123317 GCF_024868665.1 Triplophysa rosa
GGCTTCTCGCTGTTAGAGAAACAAGGCCGCTGCCTGTGAGGGCCAAAGGCAGGGGCCTTCCCACCTTTCAAGAAAAGCTCTGGGACCCCCTACCTACCCACTGGTAGGTTACAATTTTGCGGTAGCGCTCACGGCTGACACGCCCAGGCCAGTCACCGTCACTTCGCTAGAGATTGTGACAGGGCACAGCGTTGTGGCGTTTTCCATAGGAACCCCATCTGTCAGCTCGACACAACGTCGAGAGACAGACAGAAAGGGAACGTCTTGGTTACGGATGTAACCTCAGTTCCCTGATGGAGGGAACGAAACGTTGTGTCCTTTATGCCACAACACGTGCTGCCCGCTGCAGCAGTCGTGAGAGGTTCTCAGGCTCCTCAGAACAAAGATGAATGAATGCAGCACACCGTCTCCCTTTTATACCCGGATATCCGGGGGCGGAGTCCGGCATGCAAATTTAATTCGCCAATTTCATTGGCCTTTTCTAAAGAAGTCGGAAGCGATAGGTTCTCAAGGACGAACCCCATCTGTCGGCACGACACAACGTCTCGTTCCCTCCATCAGGGAACTGAGGTTATATCCGTAACCAAGATGTTTTTTTGTGTTATTATTTTTAGGACACATTATGTTTGTCAATACCCTTGACTTGGATGAAGATCAGATCATATTTTATGACAAATTTATTCAGAAAACAATGAAATTCCAAAAGGTTCACATACTTTTTCTTGCCACTGATATTATCTTTGGCCTTTCCCATTAAGCGCTAGTGTTTGCAGTGCAGTGCACCGCACGTTTACTTCCATTACAGCAATCGCAAGTTTTGCATTACATTATTTTAAATAATCTGATGTGCAAAACCTCTTCAAGAAGCTTATTTTACTGGCATGTTGATGAACAGTAAACCAAAAACTGTTGTGAGCTGCCAGTGTAAATCTTTACATTTATTCCATACACCAGGAATTGATTTTTGCTTAAAGATGATAAAATAAGTCAAGTTGAATAAAGAGAATTTCAGTAAAATAGTTTTTATTTCTTCTTAACTTTTTACTCTTCCTGTCACATAAGCATAGAACAATGAAAAAACACTTTATTGTGCCAAGCCATCAGAACCGAACCAAAAATAGTGTGTGATAAACCGATGTTCTTATTGAACCGTGGGTGAGCTGTATTGTTGCATCCCTAGTAAACACTATAGTATACTATAGAGGGTATTCATTGACGTCACTTTCCCACGTGCACATGTTGGGACACGCTCCCCTGTGTGGCAAAACACCCAGCAAATTGGCTGAGGAGAATAGGAGAAACAAAGACACCAGGACTAAAACACGCAATTAATTGCTGAAATTACAAGCAGCTGGACTCGACAGTGATCCTGCCACTACTCTAGGACTTAGATAGGAACCAGGGCCCATATTCATGAAAAATATTAGCGCAAAGAGTTGCTCCTAGTGACAAAATTCTAAGAAAATTCTTAGAAATGTGGCCGTTTCCCCTTAGAATTACAGAAAAGATCCTAGTAAAGAAGAAAGTAATTCATAAAGCATCTTAACCCTTAAAAGAGCTCTTAAGGTCCAAAATTTTAGGAGTAGCGAGGAGGACTTTTAAGAGACTTAAGAGTTTCTTTAGCAGCAGAGAAAACAAAACACGAAAAGTGAGAAGAAATGTGTTGCAATGCATGACAATTTCCATATTACTTTTAAGGTTTATCAGATTTTGTGTGTGTGTGTGTGTTCAACTTTTGATTATCTTGGTTTTGGTTTTCTTCTATAGCTGCTTTGATGCAATGCAAATTGAATTGAATGACATTGAATTGAATGACAGTGAGTTAATAAGACACAACACATTAGATGTTTGTGACCGATCCTATTAGAGACACGCTAACATCTCCAAAACAGCGCAGAAACAGTGCCGTAGCGCCAGAAATAGAAGAAATCACTACATTAACATATTTAGCAACTGGAGAAATGCAGCTATGCATCAGAAATGATTTGGTTCTGTCACAATCTTCTATAGTGATCACACAAACAATTACAGCACTTACAGAGACTTATTGTGCCACTGTTCATTTTCTATCAGATATGTTGACATTAACAGCATGGTAAATAAAAAATATATGTGTGTGTCTGTGTGTGTGCGTGAGTATGGTAAAACAGAAAAACATGACTTGCAATTTCAAACTAATGACCCTATACTTTAAAGCGCTCTTCTTTCTTCTTGGCCAACCAACCAATCACAGTCTTCAAAAGACATAGCAACGGGGTCAGCCCCGCCTCCTCACTAAGATAAAAGTTTTTGTCTTTTCCTTGCTCAGAGTTGCTCTCAGATTGATCCTGAATCACTTTTAAGCTAAGACTCCTACGTAGAAGTTTTTAAGCTAAATTAAGAGCTTTCTTAGAAGCTTTAAGAATACGGGCCCAGGTGTTCCTGGACACTGAAATGTTGCATGGATTTGCGTTTGCTGATTTTGTAGGCAGTCATTTTGCTGAGTGTTTTGCCACCCAGGTGGTGTTCACGTGGTAAAGTGACGACACGTCCATACCCTCTTTAGTGAAGTTCAAAACATCTAGGATTTTCCTCAGTATTTCAAAACTGTATGATTTTCCTTTTTCTGCAGAACACAAAAGAAGATTATTTTGAAAAATGTTGGTAACATAACAGCACAGCCCCCCATTCACTTCTATTGTAACCATTGCAAGTGAATGGGGGGCTGTTAACAACATTCTACAAAATATCTTCATTTGTGTTCTGCTGAAAAATTAACGTTTTTCACAGAGGGTGAGTAAATGATGACAGAATTTTCATTTTGAAGGTGAACTGCTCCTTTCAGTAATAATAGATTACTCTAGAAATATTTTTTTAAATTCCATGTTTTAATAATATTATTAATATTTATGATCACTCTGATAACAATGTGCATTCATACTGGCAAACTCGCTGTGTACAGTATAACGCTGATTCAGCGAGCCAACTGCACAGCTTAAAGTCCCAGTTCTTGAAAATCAGCGGCCACTAGCGTTGTATTATAGTTTTGCAATGAATCTCCCTTTCAAAGTACAACGGTGGCCGCAACAGTAAAACAAGATGTCGTCTACTGAGACAGTGGATAGCAGTGATACAAGCAACGATGTTTCTTTACAAAGGTAAGGCAATATATTAACGTAATTAATAATTTAACATGTATTCTATTGCGAAAGTTACTGTTACAATTCTATAATTAGATATATTTCTTGCGTGCTATCTAGTACACGCTGAGAGTAGTGAAGTAACTAAAGTTAGCTAATCGTAAATAGCAACGCTGTTCAAAACGTTTGATCTGACAGCGACATAGGCAGTTAGGTGTAAGTTAGTAGACGTTTGTCTCCCCCTTTGTAAAGTCATGAACAACTGGAGTACATACCGCAGTGACGGAAAAACATTATTATTCAGAGGTTATATGGCCATTTGTATAAAATGCTAACGTTACCGTTTCAACAAAACAGTTGTTTGGTAAACATTGAAAAAGTGTAAACATTGAAAATGTTGAATTATCTTACCAGTCTAGCAGAAAACAGGCAACTTCGGCGTCGCCTAGAAAACATTTGTGTTTCAACAGTGCCTTCCATCTGGTAATAGATACACCGATGTTTATCCTGGATTTCTGCCGCCGTTTGTCTCTAAATCGTCTGGCAGCATCACGTTTGCGCTTCTTTGACGACGGAGATTCACGCTCTGTCGGCTCTTGTGCACAATACGCATGGTCCTCCATTTTATCAAAACTTCTAAGACTTCTAAGCTAGATGACGACTACTCCTCCTTCTCACTGTATTACGACTTACTACTTTGTGCGTCTTCAACTCAGTGATGCTGAACTTGTCGCAAGCTGCGTCTAAAAAAACACACGAAGACGACCAACATATACGAAACACTCTCTGTAGAGCTGTTTGTCCGTTAGAGCTTACTGTACAAAACATGGCTGCGCAAACATAACAAATTCCATGTAGATAGTCCCGTTCCCTATGTAGATACAACTGGTTTATTCTAAGGTAATAAAAACATAACTTTTCATTACGTAAGGTTTTTATACACATCTAAAGACATTGTTTTGTATGTTATATTGCATTTCTGTTAATAGATCATACAAAACATCCCGCATTGTACCTTTAAAACATTACAGTGATGTACGCCACGTTAATTTAGGAAATTTATCAAGAAATTAAAAGTACTTGGATGTAGTGTTGTCAAAAGTACCGGTACTTCGGGTCCAAGTCGGTACCTAAAAATAAAAAAGTTGTCGGTACCTAATTTTCACAAGACCCGGTAGTACCGACGTACCGGGTCAACCGGGTACTGATGCTCTGTCTGACAGGTTGTCAGTCGGAAACTTTTTATAGACGCAATAAGACGTGATGAGCGGATAAGCGCGGCTCCGATCCACAAGAGATGCGCACAGAAATACTTCAGATTAAAGTCATATCACGAAGAAAACGAACAGAGTTTTGTGGTGAAACGAGGAAGCATCCGGATTTAAGTTAACAAGTTCAAGCGGTAAGTTTCAAATTATGTTCGCGTTTGCATTATGAATGTTGTAGCATATGTTAAGTTAAAGGTTACGTTAAAATAAACATCCCTGTTTGCGTGTTAATTTGTTAGCGCCAATGCTAATCCAGTCAAGTGTCCTTATTAACCATTTAATGCTTTTATAACTGTAATGGAGTAAAATTAATGGGAGGACAGGGTGGGGTTTACAGTACCTAGTATTTTATTTAGGCCTATCTGCAATCTATGTGCTAGAAAACTATCATACTAACTGCATGACTAGCAATGTGTATGTCTTGGATAGATAACTCTATTAGGTTTAAAAAGCCACATTTAAACTAAAGAAAAATATATCTGTTGCATTTATTATTTTAATATACAGTTACCTTAATGCAAGTAATCCTGTGTAAATGCAGTATAAAAACTGAGGTTTGTTTTAATATTGCATATGCATGTTTGTTCAGTCAGTTGACTTACTGAAGTTTATTCTATTTGTCTTATACAGCAGCAGACTGAGCAGGATGTTCATCAGCATGAAAGACCCCAGAGAGCACACAACAGTTTCAGCAACAATTAACTTATACTTCATGTATACAAAATGGCATTGCTTTCTATACATTTATATGAACAATGAGCTTTATTAATAAAATTGTGTTTCAATTAGCATGTACTTGTGTTTTGCTTTGGTACCGAAATTGGTACCGAGAACCGTGGAATTTTACTGGTATTGGTACCAACTACTGAAATTTTGGTACCGTGACAACACTACTTGGATGCAACAGAAACAACATTCACCTAAACGGCCAAGAAATACAGCTAATACAGCTCCTAATATAGCTCTTTAGGAGGAAATTAATGCAACTCGTCAGTGCCAACTGTGCTGTAACGAAACAGCGCCTGTATTGTGGCGTATTACCACAACTGCAGCTCCAAATGTCAGTCCATTGAGTGCGCGCAGTGATTTTGTAAAGACACCTGACAAAGGAGAGCAGATCGCTTGCGCTGAGTGTGCAGGGAAAAAGTCCAGCTGCGTCCAATTTTAAAATGAGTACATTTGGATGGTCACCAGTGTAGCAAGCGTGCGATACAGTTCGGCAGGAGCATTAGACAGAGCTTTACTTTACATTTTACAGAGCTTTACAGTTTGTGTAAAGTTCGTTTGTCGTTGCAGTTGTTTGTGTGTGACATAAATCAATGGTGCACCGCTTTTTACTTAGTTTTAGTCTATCTTGCAAGGTTTCCAGCTGCATTGAGACTCTGGCATGCGGAATCCTTTTATTTTAAAGTCATCTGGCTGTTATGCGTGTCTGAGCTGCACAATTTAACGTGCTACAAACTTGCCCAGTCTGAAAACGCCCTTAATATATTGTTTAACTTTATTGTATTTTTGTGTGGTGTCCAGTACACCAAGACAAGTGTCTTCTACATGTAAACCCATTGTATTTGGCAATAAAGGGATTGTGGTGCTGAAATTAATTTTGTGGAGTATTTATTAGAAAACTGTCTTTTTGTGCAACATGGCCTATTTAAATTTAAACATGTTTGGCAAAGAGGTTGGCAAAAGAGGTTGCATGGGGAAAATGTCCCATCAGACATTTGTCACTTCGGAAACACTGACTATTAAAATGTGTTTTTGATGTGCTTAATAATTGTACCTACCTATTAAAAAAACTATTTAAATAGCTAGTTTATTGAAATGGTGAACTGCTATTTTACTTAGTTTTAGTCTATTTTGCGAGTGAAACTTGTTTTCCGGCTGCATTGAGTCCATCAATCTAGATGCGGACTAACGTTACTGGATGCCTTATCATGTTATTTACACATGCCATCTGTCTGTTCTGCGTGTCTGAGTGAATGAACTGCACAGTTTAACGTGCTACACGCGTGATGCTCATGAATTTGTCTGCCTCTGCACTTTATGAGGACATGAACTTCATCTCCAGAGTTGCTCTGAGAGTTTATTTCAGAACATTTTACTGAGTGAAGCTCAAACACACTAAAAAAAAAGCGTTTTCTGACGACCTGCCAAAATAAAAGCCCGGTTAACTCAGTAATATATTTGTCCACATAAAAATACCATTTAATAGTAAAAAAAGAAACTAAAACTAATTTAGATAAACTAAATGCATCATGCATAAGCTGAAGTTAGTTGTTTACCTTTGAAATTATTCTTTCTAACTAGCCTAACTGTTTATACATAAGAGCTGAAGCTCCCGGTTATGGTAAGGCATGGAATATATAGACAAAAGCAGGTGACAAAGAACAGCAGACTGGGTCAGCTTGACAAATATGAGCATTTAGAAAAGTAGGGCTTCATAGAACCAGGAACTCAGGTGACAGCGGTGTAGAATAGGCCCTACATGTGAAATATGTGAAATGTAAAGCTTTTTTTTATCAAAACATGAACACTTACTGTTGAGCACCCAAAACATAATCAAGACCAAAATTTTAATCAACAGAACCAAAAAATCAGACTAACCTCATAGGAATTAAGCATTTTACAGAACATAGATCATCAGCGGTCTCTGAAATCTAGGTAACATTACTAGTCAAAGACAGCCAAGTATGCTTAATGCCTTTGGTTCTTAACAACAGTTAAAAAAGTTTGGTTTGGTAATAGTGTCTTCAATTCGTTCGAAACAATGTTTATTTCGAGTGGCAGTGGCAGTGTACAACATTTCTGGATGCTTGTACCTAGCAACCATTAAAGCAGTTATGAGATGGAAAGGGCCTGTGACCAATAACAAGAAATGAAAAAGCAAAAGCATACTGATCACATGGTAAAATAAAATATTCGCATGTTAGAAATTAAATTAAATAATGAATTATATGGTTCAAAACACAATATGGTTAATATTCACATTTAGAGACATTGCATATCTATCAAAACATATTAAAACCGAAATTCCATTTAAATCGCAAAGCGAATTAGCGTCATCGTTATTTTATTCAAACATTCTAACTAAACACTAGTAAATAAACTGGCGTTTACCTTGCTTTTAGTCCGTAGCTTGGATTAAATAAACGATGCATCATTCACATTGCCATATCATATGCTGAGATTTACACGGATCCATCCTGCAGATGTTTGTAGCCCCGACAACCCAACATTTGCAGCTAAGACATCCATAAAATGTATTTGAAGGAGTAATAATATAACACCTCAGTTTCTTAAAGAAGGACTAATCCGTAAAATAAATGTTACTTCTGTTCGTTTACTTCTGTCTGATGAATCTGTAAAGCAGATGTCTAATTTCTTATTCGTTTAAAAGAACAGTTATTAATCATGTGGTTTTACAAGTGCAAAAGCTCATTCTAAAAATAGTAAAATGCACATTGTATTTTGTAACAACCTCTTGCTTCGCCTGCGCATCTCTTGGCTCATGCTCTCCGCATTCACTGAACGTGCGCGTCACTGGAATAAACCAATGGAATTGCAATGTCGGATTTGATTGACATTCCATTGACCAATAGAACTGCAGTGATGTTGGGTCAGCGCTTTCATTTTTGCCAATCATCGCCGTAAATGTGTGTTTGGTTGTGATTATTTAAGGTGCGGTCACATTGGACTTTGGTTACAAATACATGGGAAGGATTTTATTAGGAATAGTTTTCCAAACAAACTAATACGAACTTTACTAACCCATGATACATTTCCAGCTCAGTGTAATCGAAATAATGTAATACATTTAGAACCATGTATCTTTCCTTTCCTATACCTCCCAAAGCCAAGGAAGTACACTATAAAGTTTTAAATTATATTTATCCTTCCTTAGAATTTCTTAGATATAGGTCTAAAATTGATCATAATAGTTGTACATTTTGTGATACAGAAATTGAAACAACAGCATATTTATTTTTTGATTGTCAATACAGTAGAGCTTTTTGGTCTGATTTGTATGAGTGGCTAAAAAAACAATTGATCTGTTGGCTTTTTCTAAAAATGATGTACTTTTTGGACTTATTATGAAAGAGTAACACATTGGATTTTTGTTAAATAATATCTTTATTTTTGGGGTAAATTTTATATTCACAAGTGTATTCACAATTGTATGTGCCATTGTTTTTGATTTTTCAAAAATAATTTTGGAATTACTGTAAATATAAGTAAAATTATATCGAAAGTTGGAAGTAAATTATTTAAATTGATTGAAGAATTTGAACTATTAGAAGACCCTGATGTTTAGGAGGTTAATTGTTGTTTTCTTATCTTTGTTCTGTTTATTTTCTATTTTAACTTTCTTTTTCACTCTGTACTTTTGTTTGTTTTATTCTTAATTTAGTTTTTTTTTTGTATGTGCTCTGTTTCCTTAGAACTTCTTATTTAATTGTTAAATGCCTTATTGTATTTTTAATTCTCAAGCGTAATAAAAAAAAGGGGGAAAAACCATTGGACTTTGGCCCTGTCTCGTTGACGTATAGCAGCAGCGGAGCAAAGCAAAGCGGCCAATGCGACGTCTAGGTATTTATATCATGCGCAGTACACATCGTGTTTCCGGTATACGGATTGAGTAGTTACAACCAACGCCTGTTAAATCCGTTTCCAGAAGTCGTGCCACTCGGCGGCGACGTTTGCAACGCTTCCGGGCAGCTATTTCTGACATAGCAAGACCACAATCCAGTCTACTTGAATGGGGGAATTCATATTTTTCTTAAATCCCTGAGAAAAAATGCAATTAAATAGCATAATTCCGATCAATAATTAAGCCTGGTATGAACTGTACCATAACATTTGTTTATTAAGCTTAAATTGCGGTAAAAAGGAACCTTTTTCGAGGTCGCTTCATCTACTGCACATGCGCACAGGCTGGCAAGCGCCTCAGGGCTCTCACTATATCCTTGGTGTTTCTAGTCAGACAACATTACGCGGGCGTTTTTTTTTTTTTTTTTGTGGGTTCAATGAGCAAATGTACTTTAAATGGTTAGGGTAAGGCTCGAAACGCAAAGGATTTAGTGAGAGACGTCTTTTTCGATTGACGAATGGCTCTTTCCTTCCACACAGCGGCCATATTGAGCGTTGCATTCGCTCCGCATTCTTTGTAATGGCAGTGGCCCATCTTGTTGATATTTATCATCTTTGGTTATGTGTCTTAACGCCAGTTCATAAACTCCAATGGTTTATCTCTAGTGCTGTAGGGGCAGACTGTTTGAATCTCTATTTCATTTGGGAACGTCTTTCAAACCACTTAGCTATCAAACGGGAACGTTTGTTTCGTCTGGTTGGCGCAGGGAAGAGAAAACATAATAAAGTAAGTGAAATATAAACGTGTTAAGGTCGGTCAGTCTGAACTAAAGTATTGCACTTAAACAAAGATAAAATCAGGAGTGCATTAATGGTATTTAAAATTTTAACCAATTCCAAAGATTGTTTTTTATGTTGTAAAATCATGTGCAGTATCTGGAACGATACTAGTTTGTTTATGACATGAATGGAACTGCACTGTAAAAAGGCAAAATAGTGCTGCAACTATAAGTCATTATTTATTTAACATTTCTTACATACTCTGTTCTTGATTAGATTCCAATGTGTGCTGGTTTCATTGCTGTGTGATCAAATACACGACCAGTTAAACGTTTGAACACACTTCTTGGACTGACCTTTGATCGAAATCATTATGTCTAACTGTCTGTTAAGAAATAGTTTGTTGCCATATAGGCCTTCTGTAGGTATTTCTATGAAAATATAATTTTACTTATAATAAAAAAACGTATTTTGTACCAAAACAGCAAATAAAGTACCTCATGAAATTGGTTGAGAGAATGTCTAATTTGTGGAGCTACAGTATGTTGATGAAGATAAATACTTTTAATGTGTTTAACATTTATTAGTTGTTATTGCACAATTCCCATAACTCAGTATTTCTTATGTCATACTGTAGGTTTGATTATTTTAAATATTAGTAAATTATTGAACAAGTATTGGAAATGTGCAAAACTGCTGTTACATGCATGGGATGGGGTCTCTGAACTGCAGAAAAGTGACAGTGATGGCGAGCAGCCCTGCAGTGCTGATGCGCCTGGTGGCTACAGCCTATGCTGTGGCGGAAAAGGCTGGCTCTATTGTCAGGAAGGTGCTTTACAGTGGAGAGCTTGGCATCATTGAGAAGGTATGGGCAATTTGTCTTACAAAGTTAGGCAAACCAAAAATATGATTCCAGCAGTGTCCCACAACCGAAAGCCAATGCATTTGTCGAATAGACTTTTGGAAGATCGCAAAAAGTAAGATCTGTGATGAACAAAGGTTTATGATGTTTATACGTTTTCTCTATCAAGATAAGCTTTACAAATTAACACCTTTGTTCATTTTGAAGCATAAATAAAGAAGTAAAAAGCTAACATGAGGCTGTGAACAGACTAAACCACGATTGCGATATGTCACCACCACCAAGCCACCAACAACTTTTTCAAAAAAATTACTTTGTGAATGAATCCCCTTACACGTTTTTTGAGATATGTGCCCATGTTGCATAGTTTGTGAGATTTATATACATATAAGGATGTAGTCATCCTGTAGGTTTGCATACAAAAATACGTCATCTCTATTTGCCTGGGTCAACATAGAAACTTCTTTAATGCTGTTTATAAGTTTGATTTCAATGTAATGTTATTTTTGCGTGTCTTGTACATTTGGCATAGACGGGACCCAATGACCTACAGACTCTGGCTGACAGACTTGTTCAGAAGAGTATATGTGCATCCTTGTCAAAAATGTTTCCGAAGGTTACTATCATCGGTGAAGAGGTGTGCATATTCTTAGCAATTTAAAAATGCTTATCACATATTGCCTTCTTAGTCATGTATAACATTGCATATTTTGCATGTTTTCTTTTAGGATTTACCAGCTGAGTCTGTTGAAGATGACCTGATAGAGATTGGGCTGAACAGTGTAGTCCTACAAAAGCCATGTCCTAATCAGTATACTAACCTAAAGGAGGAAGAGGTAAAGAAAAAACAGAATACAGTATTTGAAACCATGTAATTTGTTTAGATATTTATTAAAGATGTTGTTCTGTGCTTTATTAAATGCCCTTTGTCAAAAGTATAAAGCGTGTTGCACACTGGACGAGAAGCACAAGAGTTGTAGAGGAGTGCCGTGGCCAGACACCTCCGGTGTGTGTACCCTCATATAAAACAAGGTGTTCTACTTTTTAAAAAGTGGCGTGGCACAGTTCCTGGTGTGTAAACCCATTTGGTTGCACTCCATACTTATAGGTCCCCTATAAGCAGGGCCTGGGGCACCTTCCTTAGCTGATTTTTAAAACAATACAAATACAGTATTTAAAAGTGTTGCCTAAACAATAAGTGTCAATTTGGCAGTGATAATTTAAACGAAAGTGTTGTTTAATAAATGTGACATATACAGACATAGAACAGATCAAATTCAATTCAATTTTATTTATATAGCGCTTTTTACAATGTTGCATTGTTTCAAAGCAGCATTACAGGAAGAAAGACAAAACCATAATGTTAGTATTAGTATTAAAATAACAAGTGGTCCATCTTTGCTCTTGGTTGTTGATCGAGATTGCCTGAGCTGCCTCTCGCAGTAGGATGGCACGTGACGATCAGATGGGGCTGGTGGTGTAATCTGTAGTTACCTCGGGATGGGTATCTCGATGGTCAGTCAGTTTGCAGGCTCTCACGGGAGGATGACATGAGGTGGTAGTACTTGAGCCGGCATAATCTGTGGTGACCTCGGGATGGGTATCGCGAGGTAGGGGAGGAGGGCAGAAAGAGAATAATTAGCGTAGCTGCTGTTCATTACTTTTAAACTAGAGATAATACTGTTAAGCATCATTTGTATGCTTGGCTGAAAAGATGTGTTTTTAATCTAGTTTTAAACTGGGTCTGACCCTCGAATAGTATCAGGAAGGCTATTCCAGAGTTTAGGTGCTACATATGAGAATGCTCTACCCCCTTTGGTGGATTTAGTTGTCCTAGGTACTATCAGAAGTCAAGAGTTTTGAGATCGTAAAGAGCGTGATGGGTTGTAGCGCGATAGAAGCTCTGTTAGATAAGCCGGAGCTAAACCGTTTAATGCTTTATAAGTGATTAGAAGTACTTTATAGTCTATATGGTCCTTAATGGGTAGCCAGTGTAGGGATGATAAAATTGGTGTTATGTGGTCATATTTTCTAGACCTTGTAAGAACTCTAGCAGCTGCATTTTGAACTTACTGTAGTTTGTTTAAAGGGGTGGTGCAACGGTGTGTCATGCAGTCTGACTTCTTTACAATGTTAAACGTGCTGTCTTCTCATGCTTAACATGGTCAACTTGTCAAAAAAACGAGTTTGGGTGTATTATGTAGTATTTCTGTGCTCGATACACCCCCCCCAGCGATCGTACAGGTTTCGGAAAGTTTTTTCGAACATATAAAACTGTTTTGTAACAAGTTTTGTAAAGAATTTTTTAATTCTCCCAGAAAAGCACACGGCACGCCCCCACGGCAGCAAGGAGAGCAGGAGCATGCGCAGACGTCACTTTCACTTGTGTGCTGGAGAGAGAGAGAGCATACGTTCGCGAAGTTCAGGTGTTTGTTTGTTCACTGCATATGGGTGATGAATGTTATATAAACTGTAGGGGTTTAATGGTACGTGTATTCGTACCGAACTGTCACAGGCAACATTCCAAATATAGTCATCATTCCTATGCCCTACTCCTTTGAAGGGCAGAGCCCTCGGAGTTTAGACTTTGGAGTGAACAAGGCATTTGCGTGCATTATGTAGACGTTTGGAATGCACTTGGCAAAGTAAGTGACGTAATTTCCTCATTATCTTCAGCTATGTTTATTTGCGAACAGGTTTTATGCTTTAACAGGTTATGCCATTAAAACAGCGACATCTGCTGACTGACACTCAACTTTATTTATATAGCGCTTTTACAATTTTCATTGTTACAAAGCAGCTGCACATGAGACACATTGACTACAAGCAAAACAATCAAAGTTGTACCTGCAAAAACAAGAAAAGGTTGAAAACACAGAAGACAGACACACCCACACACAAAACACTCCACACACACAACACGCACACGCACCAACACACACAGACACAGAGACACGCACACACACACAACACACACACACGCACATACGTACACAGACAAGTACGCACACACACACGCTCAGTGAGAGCACACATTTAGGATAAAGGAGAGAGAAGCACAGGTCAAATATAACAGACTATAAATTCCTGTATGCAATATTAATTAAGTAAAACTTTAAAATTCTAAAGCAGCCCCCCCGGTCAGGCAGATAGTGCAAAAACAGTATGCAAACGGTGGCGAGGAACCCAAAACTCTAATCGAGAAAAAAAACCTCAGGAGAACCCAGGCCCAACCAGGGGATTCCAGTTCCCCTCTGGCAAAAGCTGCTGCCTCTGCACAAGCTCCAGAGAACTTGCACAACAAGGCTAAATAAAATAAATAAACTTAATAATAAAATAAATTATAGTTTAAGATTATCATTAATAATCTAATAGCATTTGAAGTTTTGTGGTGAAGACATGTCAAGAGACCGCGTCCTTCTTTATCCAGCTCTATCATCTCAGCTCTTGTCAGGTCCCCACTTCCCATTCTCCGCTCTACCATCAGGTCAGGCCATGAACTGCATCCTGCTCGCTGTGGTAACCTTGGAACAATGAGACAAGACTGGCTGAGAGTAGAGTACTGTTCTGTACTCTTTGATGCAACAAGTACATCAGTTGTGTTTTTGGTTCCGGTTGATCTAACTAATGCAGCCTAAACCCTCTGAAGATTTATATTATGGAAGAGTAGTGTATGCAAGATTAAAAAGATGCGTCTTTAGTCTAGATTTAAACTGACAGAGTGTGTCTGCCTCCCGGACAGTGCAGGGAAGACTATTCCAAAGTTTAGGCGCTAGATAGGAAAAGGATCTACCACCTGCACTTGATTTTGAAATTCTAGGTATTACCAACTGACAGGACGCCTGAGAGCGTAATGCACGTGAAGGACTGTAATACAAAAGGAGTTCATTCAAGTACTGAGGAGCTAAACCATGTAAGGCTTTATAGGTAATAAGCAAGATTTTAAAGTTAACGCGATGCTTTATAGGTAACCAGTGCAAGGTTGACAGAACCGGGCTAATATGTTCATACTTTTTTGTACGTGTAAGAACTCGAGCTGCCGCGTTTTGGACCAATTGGAGTTTTTGTAATAAGCCTGCAGGGCAACCACCTAACAGTGCATTACAGTAATCTAGTCTTGATGTCATGAATGCATGAATTAACTTCTCTGCATCTGAGATTGACAGCATATGACGTAGTTTAGATATATTCTTAAAATGGAAAAACGCAATTTTACAGGTGTTGGCGACGTGGCTCTCAAATGACAGATTACTATCGAATAGAACGCCAAGATTCTTTGCTGACGACGAGGGTTTTATGGAACATCCGTCAATAGTTAAACAGTATTCTTGGTTGTTACTTATAGCAGTTTTCGGTCCAATAAGTAACACTTCCGTTTTGTCCGAGTTCAGTAATAAAAAGTTGTTACTCATCCAGTTTTTTATATCGACTATGCATTCCATTATTCGATGGAACTGCTGTGTTTCATGAGGCTTCGAGGAAATATAAAGTTGAGTATCATCAGCATAACAGTGAAAGCTAACTCCGTGTCGCTTTATTATATCTCCTAGAGGTAGCATGTATAATGCGAAGAGCAGAGGCCCTAAGACTGAGCCCTGTGGTACACCGTACTGGACTTGCGATTTGCGTGACACCTCATTGTTTATTGCTACAAATTGAAAACGGTCGGATAAATAAGATTTAAACCATTTCAAAGCTATTCCCTTAATGCCGACATAATTTTCGAGTCTATGTAGGAGTGTGCTGTGGTCAATGGTATCGAATGCAGCACTAAGGTCTAGCAGCACCAATAACGAGATACAACCTCGGTCAGACGCCAATAGCAGATCATTTGTAACTCTGATCAAAGCAGTCTCTGTACTGTGACATGCTCTAAATCCAGACTGGAATTCTTCATTGATGTCATTCCTTTGGAGGAAGGAGCATAATTGAGTTGAAACTACTTTTTCCAGAACTTTAGATATGAAAGGTAGATTCGATATAGGCCTGTAGTTCCTTAGTTCTCTAGGGTCGAGTTGGGGTTTTTTGACACAATGCTTCGTTGTCACAGAAACATGCCAGCTGAAGATAATGAGGAAATTACGTCGCTTACTTTGCCAAGTGCATTCCAAACTTCTACATAATGGCATGCAAATGCCCTGCTCATTCCAACATCTAATCTACAAGGGCTCTGCCCTTCGAAGGGAGTAGGGTATAGGAATGATAACTTCATTTTGGAATTTTCCCCTCGACAGCTCGTGACAGTTCGGTACGAATACGCGTGTGTTAGGGCCGCTTTAATGATGATGCAGGACAATCACTAAGTAGTGCATTACAATAATCAAGTCTTGAAGTCATAAATGCATGAACTAGTTTTTCTGCATCAGATATACATAGAAACATCCCCAAACTGCGGAATATTCTAAGATGGAAGAAGGCATTTTTTGTGACTTTTGAGATGATGTTTTCAAATGACAGATTCCTGTCCAATATACCGCCAAGGTCTTAAACTATATTTGCTGAGGTAACAGTGCATTGTAGCAGTACGTTACATTATGAATGGTCTCCATCGCCTCATTTGTTTACTCTCACTTTCCCCGGGGCATTCCAAAAGCCGATACACTGAAGAAATAGGTGGAGCAAGCAGATTAATGAATGAGGAGAAAGGAGATAAAAGGCGACGTCTAGGCTACGCGCAAGGAGGGGTGCGAGGTTCACGGAGTTTCACAACTTACACAAATTGGTCAGTTCTTGCGAGTGGATTACTAAACTTGCCTGAAGAGTACAAACTGTTTTCCTGGCGGGTCCGCTATTAGGCTGTGCAATATCGGCGCTGGAGAGGTGTTCTCTGTCTGTGTCGGCTGTTTTGCATCTTGCCAAGTTCAAGGCCAGAGTCCAATGTCCGGACACGTAAATAATTCATATTACTCTTCAGTCAGATTTCGTGTTTTCCTGTATCTTTGGTGTGATACAAGTTGTTCATGAATATATTGAACACATAAAATAGCAAAAATTTAAAGTCTCAAACCAAAAGAGATGTTTTATTTAAAAGCAGAGGCTCATCCAAACCTGCCTAAAACGCCTCGTTTAAACACGCCCCCACAATTCAACGTCAGTTCGTGAGAAGCGTTGAAGAACACCGCCCAAAACGTATACACCGAGAAATAAGGCGTATCTATTCCCGCTGTAGTGTTGTTGGTGCTGCCGCCATGTCGTGGAGACGCTGTGTTTCATTACAAAAGCAAAACTAGATAGTTGGGTCCAAACGAGGACACAATTAGAAATCAGTTGTCAAGTTTTATTTACACACTGTTCCAAAACAGCACAACTCCAAAATCCGAGTGTGTGCAGCACATTAACACCTGGTTGTGCTGCTGTTTCTGAAAAGTGGGGCAAATCAAATATCAAATATGACCCCATTAATTTCCAGTGTGTCTGAAATTTCCCATTTAAATTGTAAAATTACTATACATGAGGTTTTTCCCCATTCTTCTCTTTGTACTGTATGTAACCGGTGGGTTATTAAATATAGATTTATGGGGAAAAAAACACTGCTTAATTGGTGACAGGCCTATAATCCTGTCTGGTGCCCGAACCCTAATTTTTATTAATTTATGATTTGAATATTTGTTCGTAGGCGACCACCACTGTTACAGCATCCTTCTTTTTGCAAGTTGTAATCTGTAATATTCTGTTTACAGGTCTTTGGTCTGTTAAGTAATATATCTGTCTTATTGGAATTTAGCAGAAGAAAATTACTAGTCATCCAATGTTTTATGTCCTGAACGCACTCTTCTAGTTTTGTTAACTTTGAGGTTTCGTCCGGTCTAGATGAAATGTATAACTGAGTATCATCTGCATAGCAATGAAAACTAATTCCATGTTTTCTAATAATGTTACCAAGGGGCAGCTTGTGTATATAGAGAATAGCAGAGGCCCTAAAACTGATCCTCGAGGTAATATATAGTTTACTTGAATTGTATTTGATGATTCCCCATTTAAATGAACCAGTTGATATCGGTCAAATAAGTACGATTCTAAACCATTGTAAAGCTTGTCCATGAATACTGATATAATTCTGTTGGCGATCTAAAAGTATGGCATGATCTATTGTATCAAAAGCAGCACTAAGGTCAAGCAAAATTAGGAGTGAGATAGAGTCTTGGTCTGATGCTAGGAGTAGGTCATTTGTAATTTTAGCAAGTGTGGTTTCCGTGCTATGATGTGGCCTACAGCCCAACTGATTTTTTTTGTGTAGGTCATTTTTTTCAAGATACTACGTTTTCTAATATTTTATTATATTAGATATGTAAGATTTTATGTCGATCTATAGTTTACTAATTCACTAGGTTCTAAGTGCGGTTTCTTAATTAGAGGCTTACTAATGGCCAGCTTAAAGGGTTTTGGAACATGACCTAGAGTGAGTGAGGAGTTAATATTAACAATGGGCTCTACTGCAACAGGTAATAACTGTTTTTAATAGTTTAGTGGGTATGGGGTCTAATAAACATGTTGTCGGTTTAGATGCTTTAATAAGTTTGTTTAACTCTTCTTGGCCTATGGGTGAGAAACACTAGAGGGTTCTAGAGGGGTGATAGCTGATGTTTAGCTAGATGTTGATGTTGTCAAACAATTAGAATTGCCATCTTTAATTTCATGCCAACTATAATATAGAATAAAATTAGTAATCTGTGGGTGGACTACTAAATGGCATTAATCAAACATACAGTGGGGAAAATAATTATTTGATCCCCTGCTGATTTTGTAATTTTGCCCACTTACAAAGAAATGAAGGGTCTATAATTTTTATAGTAAGTTTATTATAACCGAAAGAAATGGAATATCAACCAAAAATCCAGAAAAAAATTGTATTAATGTTATAAACGGATTTGCATTTCAATTCAGTAAAATAAGTATTTGATCCCCGAGCAAAACATAACTTAGTACTAGGTGGATACACCCTTGTTGGCAAGCAAAGAGGTAAGACGTTATAGTTGGTCACCATGTTTGCACACGTGTTAGGAGACATTTTGGTCCACTCCACTCTATATTTTTAAGGTTTCTTGGCTGTTGCTCAGCAAATTGGAGTTTTAGCCTCCTTCACAGATGTTCTATGGACTAGGGTCTAGAGACTGGCTAGGACATTTAATGTGCTTCTCCTTGGGCCAATCTTTGGTTGTCTTGGCGATATGTTGTGGGTCTTTGTCATGTTGAAGGCCCATCCACAACCCATCTTCAGTGTTCTGGTTGAGGGGGTCCAAAATGTTATGGTACATGGCCCCATCCCCGATGCGGAGAAGTCATCATGTACCCGTAGCAGAGAAAAAGCCCCAAAGCATAATGTTTGACACTTTTCTGTTCTTCGGGTCATAGTATCCCCAAAAAAACAGAGAGTGAATTTTGGTCCTATTTGACCACAGCACTTTCTCCAAAGCCTTTTCTGAATCATTCTGATGTTCATTGGCAAACTTCAGATGAGCCAGACTGGTCTTCTTGGGCAGGAGGACCTTGCGGGTGCTTCAGGATTTCAATCTATTGTGGCATAGTGTTACCAATGGTTTGCTTGGTAACTGTGGTCACAACTGCATTGAAATCATTAACAAACTTCTTCCGTGTAGTTCTGGGCCGATCTTTAACCTTTCTCATGATCATCTTTACTCCATTTGAGGTGGAATCATTTTCCTCATCAGGAGGGTCCGCGGTCGTCCGCACACCCCGTCCGCGTGCAGCCCATTTTTTTGAGACCGCGCGTACGTGCCGTGTACAATAGCGAATGTGGCACGAAAAGTGCACTAGTCCACTAGGGGTCAATACACTCACAGAAAGTGTGCAGTGTGCCATTGTTGAAGAAAAACGATGCAAAACCAACATGTTGAAACCAAGAACAGTAATCTAAGAAGCATATCCTTCTCCATACTGTTTGGTTGTTGTTATTGTTGCTGTTTGCTCGGATTGTTGATGGCGAATGACTTCCTCTATCATTAATTTGCAGTGGGTCTGTGAATGACGCGACTCAGCGCTGCCCTCTGACAGTCTGGTACAGCACACATACTCATTTGTACTGTGCATGTGTCGAACTCGGACGCGTTTGTGTGCGAGATGGATGCGGAAAGTCAAGTATACCTGGGGCGTAATAGTGTCAATGCTATGTGAGATGTCATTAAATGGCTTTTGCACTTGAAGATTGTTTTTGTTGTTTTTTCAATCGCAACTGTCTACATGTCTAAATGTCTACATTACCAGTGTTGGGGTAACGCGTTACAAGTAATGTACGTAATCAGAGTACTTTTTTAAGTAACTAGTAATGTAACGCAGTTACTTCATACATTTACATATCAATACTCGAGTTACTTTGTTTTTCAAGTAACTTGAGTTACTTTTCAGTCTAATCATTGATTTATATGAACATTTTTTAAACTGCAGAAGTGAAATGATTGCTCATGCTTGCGCAGAAACAGTCGCTAGTCAGACATAGGCAGTGTTGCATGTCTACAGTGCTGCAGTGTTCCGGCTTCGTTTTTGTTACGCAAATCTGGCAACCCTTGACACAGTGATGGGAGGCCAGAGCTCAGATGTGGAGCTATAGTGTGGCCTCAATCACCACCATGGACAAAATGCCTGCAAATGCCGGTCTTGCTCAATAGACTACTTTCAGATCGTGAAATTAGTGCGAGTCACGAGTCGCAACATCAATCATTTGTCCTGCAAATGCTGGTCATGTTTGGAAGATAACTTTCAGATCGCGAAATTAGCGCAAGTCATGACACGCAACAACAATCAATGGTCTCATGCCTCATGAATGTAAACATAAGCTGTGTTCGACTGTTTGTGGCGCTGCAAGCACAGACAGATCTGAAGATTTAAATGGCATGGTCACTGTTAGAAGAAGGGTTGGGGAGTGGGCGGAGCACGGGAGAAAGAGAGGAAACAACTGTCATCTGTTAGTCTCCTCACCAAATACCAGCATATATACAACATAATATGTTAAATGTCATTTTCCCCTCAAAATAATATTAGTAATATATTATATATTAGATTATTCATAATTTCGTATAACACTATCGAGTTGTTTTGGCTCAACGAAGTTCTTAGCAATGCAAAGAGGATCTGTCATATCACTTATGTTGCTTTTTTAAATCTAAATAAAAACACCCATATTTGCTGGCCAAAAATCCTCCTTTTCCCACACAGTGTTATACGACTGGAAACGACTCTGCCATCCCAAAAGCTCACCGGCGCCATCTTGTGCAACTAGCTGTGCTGTCAAAACACAATAAATATGGAGAGTGACACCAAAGTTAGCAGTGTCAACAGTAGGCAGAGCTCTGATGAGGTGGAGGGAAATGGTCAGAAAATATTTGAAATGTGTTTTTTAATGAAAATAAATGTGTGTTATAGACTATATAGGATTGTTAAATGCATTACAGTGTTAAACACTAAAGAACAGCAAAGTCTGAAAAAGCATGAGCATCAGTTAGGTGAGAAAAAGTAACCCAAAAAGTACTTTGTTACTTTCCACAAAAAGTACCCAAGTACCGTATTTAGTTACCTTTTTATAGAGTAACTCCTTATTGTAACTAGTTACTTTTAAAAGTAACTTTCCCCAACACTGTACATTACATCTCAGTTATCACAAAAATCTTCACACTCAACAAAAACACATTTCCAATTGCTTCATCCTTAAGTTGTTTGTTCTTAAAGTGCTGTGGTATTGGCCAGCTTGCGTCACTTCAGAGGTCCCAATGACCAGGAAAATGGCTCGAATGAGAAGTTAGTTTGTGAATGACAGCACTCGTTATTGGTTCTGTAACTTCCTATAATTACCCAGTGCAAAAGTGGCTTAAGTCAATTTTGACTTGTTGGTGGATAAAAGTAGGTTGCATAGTTTTTCTGATTTTAAAATGGACTATTTATAGCTATGTGTTTTGGTACAGTGATCATTTATTAATCGTTCTGTGAACTACAACAATATTACAATATATATTTTTTCTATTTGCAAACTGGAGAAACTGTTCAAAATAACAGAAAATATGCTCGGTATTTTTTCAGACCTCAAATACTGCAAAGAAAACAAGTTGATGCTCACTTTTACAACAGTAATATTTGAATATGTATTTAAGAAAAGTTAAAAAAGCATAACCTAATTTTTTATCACAGTTTTCATGTGTCTTGTCATGCTGTCAGTCTTTCACATTGCTTGTGGATGACTTTGTCAACAGACACTGGACTGGAATGGCCACAATACCATCTAGAAATCTTGATTTGAAATGAAAATTTGGAATGGTCTCTTAATTTGTTTTCTGTGGCTGTATATTGTTAGATCTGTATGAATATGCTATTTTTCTTGTTGTTTAAATGTTTTGATAGTGTTTACTAGGAAAATACAATAAACTTAATTTTGACTGTTTTATCTCACAGCTGGTTGTGTGGGTGGACCCTCTTGATGGTACCAAAGAATATAGTGAAGGTGAGCAAACAAATATGCCACTTTTTATAATATGCATTTTTTATTCTAGTTAACTGACTCACATGACTCTTTACCACGAAAGGAAAACTTATAACTAACACATTATTGTGCGTGGTTAAACCGTGTACATAGTTAATATACATCAAGTAAGTTGGTGACATTGTTGCTTGTAACTATGGCAGTGTTTGCACCGAGACAACGACTGCTTTCAATTATTCCACTATGAGAGAAAGCAGCAGCTATATGATAATTTCACCGCTCACTGCATCCCATATGAAAGGCCATACAGTAATTTTATAATTTCAAGCTTGTTTACATTTGGCTAGTTTAAGGTCTGCCACCACTTGAAAGTTGAAAACAGGTCTACTAAAAGGGCTGCCAGTTTGTACAGTTTCCACAAGTCTTATAGCAAATATTGTGTCTTCATACTTTGTTGAAGTCGCAGAAAGGTACACTCTTAAAGTCTTTTTTGTGTTATCCAATTAACCCATTATGTGTTATTTTAGTAACTCATTTTGTGTTGACATTAATGTTTTGTCCTTAACTGAACACAAAAAGAGTTGTTAGTGCACAACTGTTTTAGTAAAGACTAGGGCTGTGTTCAAAATATCGATACGGCGTGCATCAAAACATCTGCCTCCGTATCGATTCTGCAGCACTTTTGAAATATTGTGTAACAATTATCAGAATCAGAAAGAGCTTTATTGCCAACTGTGCTTGGACACACAAGGAATTTGTCTTGGTGACAGAAGCTTCCAGTGTACATACAGGTTAAAAATTATTAGTGGTATAAATACAGAACTGTACAGAACTGCCCTCGATTCTATGCATGTGACCCGTGGATTAACTGCAAATTTTCACCATCATAAAGTGAAAGTTTAAGAGCGCACTCTCTTACCTTCTCTCTGCATCCATGAGTGCAGTATACATGAAAGCGCATTCTCGTATCATTCACATTGGCCTGGTTTCACAGACGAGGTTTAAGGCTAGTCCCAGACTTAAATGAATGTTAGAGCTGTCTCAACTGAAAATAACTTGCCCTAACATATCTTAAAATATGTCTGTGCCATTGTTTTGTCTAAAGATGCACACAAGTAATGTTTCTTTCTAAAGCATTTTTGTAAAAGTGTCTTAAATATCGTAATCCAACTAAGGCATAGTCCTGGTTTACGATAAGCCTTGTCTGTGAAACTGGGCCTTGAACTTTACACTGTGCCTTAAACGCATCCCTTTGTGTCGTGTAGGTGCTAATTCAACACATGATGCAGCACTGCTTCTGCCTTATTCACTATAAAACTATTGCACGCAATTAAAATCAATGAATCTCCTGCTGCTGGAGTGATGTAGTGACTCGCTGCTCGCTCATAATACAGCAACGCGTTTGAAAAGTAAGACGTGGAAGAGCCACAGTAGGTGCGTGTTATAGTAAGTGAAGAGCAAAGACCTGCTTTAATCTTACAGCACCTGTCACATTTATAATATTATATCTAGAAATTTGTTAAACATATTGTCTATTTGTAAAACACATGCATACATATGATGTAGCCTAGAAACCCTCTTTTAGACACAAGGGTCTCTGTATTAGGACTTGTTTTTTTGCAACTTTATAGCCTACTCGTTCTCAAAATGACTTTATGCATTGATTTGTCAGATTATCTGATAGGTAATGTATGGACATTTTCGGCAAGTATATTTTGCTGTAAATCTGTCATATGAGAAATGTAATAAAAGATTATTGGGATACGCATCGTTTAGTGAAATTGTTGGCGATACACACCCTAGTAAAGACATCATTAAAATAGGAGTGGTCTCTTTGCAGGACTTCTAGATCATGTGACAGTGTTGATAGGCATTGCTTATGGAGGGACAGCCATTGCTGGAGTCATCAATCAACCTTTCTACAACTACCAGGTACAACTTGTTAAGTCTTACTTGCTACACTGTATGCAAAAAAGGTTTGGCTTAATCTGTTCTGTGCTCTGGTAATTCAGATGGAGGCTGGTGCTGCTTTGGGCCGAACGTTATGGGGAGTGTTAGGTTTGGGTGCATTTGGGTTCCAACTCCAGGAAGTCCCAGATGGGAAAAGAATTATCACTACCACGCGATCCCATAGCAATAAGCTAGTGACCTCAGCAGTTCAAGCCATGGATCCTCATGACGTCATTAAAGTGGGTGGAGCTGGGAATAAGGTGGGAAAGTCATCAGTTTTAATTCAGTGAATCATTTGGTGTTTTGTCTTCGTCAACACTTTGTCTAACAGATAAACAGAATTTGCCGTTTTAAAACAGAGCCATCAAGTTAGATACTGTTGTGTGCTGATCCTACAACAGTCATGCCATTTGTTAATGCATTAGTATTAAGTTGAAAGAAAAAAGATTTTGACTGTTATAAAAACGTATATTTGTGAGCATTAGCTGAACTCAAGGTGAGAATAAACCTATGCAAAAATCTGCAAAGCACTACGTGTAGTCAAACACACCTAATACCTTGATGCAATATTGTGATTTTTAATCTCATCGTCCTTTTGGCAGATCATCCAGCTAGTCGAAGGAAAGGCCTCTGCATATGTTTTTGCCAGTCCAGGCTGTAAGAAGTGGGACACATGTGCACCTGAAGCAATTCTGCATGCAGTTGGAGGTGATATTTATTTCTTAAGCAGGGTACACACCAAGCTGATGTGACAAACTACTGGCAACCTAAAGCAGGTCACTTTGATTTTTCTTCTCATGCACTGGTTTGCTAAACTAAACAGCCATCCCTGATTCAATATGCCGAATCTGACAAAAAATGGCGACAGGGACATGCTGTTGCTGACAATTAAGTCAGTCAACGCTCAAAACCTGCCTAACAGCCGACTGTTGGCTTGGTGTGTACTGGCCTTAAATGTCTTTTCTTTAACATACTTGTGATATTAAGTGTATCTCCTTTATACATAAATATACATGTTACATATTTTCAGCAAATTTAAGAAAAATAAGATGCATTTTGAAAATTAAGGGTCATGAAACCCCCCTTTTTCAGCTACAGTCTACCTCACTGTCGTTTTGAAAAATTCAACTTGAATGGGCGTGATCGCTGTGAGAAGAGTGGGAGAGTGGGCGTGATCCGGAAAGTGATCCGATTCCATATCTTAAAATATATTAGTCATGACATGAATCATACATTCAAGCCACAGCAGTATTACAGAAATCACTAAATGTAATATGAGTATTTCTTTTTAACAAAATGCAAGTACAACTGTTCTAGTTAATATATGACAGTTACCGCATTTGAAGAGATGGAAAAGTCCTCAAGTCACGGTACCGCATGAGCGAGTCCAAAAGTCCACTTGTCTCCATTTCTAAAAGCTTTTACGAAGTAAAATGATTTTGCATCTGTTCCGGCCTTACTCGCATCTGCAAAGAGCGTGCTTCGAACCGACGATTGGTCCGGCATGGGAGACGGGCGCTCTAGAGGAGACTAAAGGCCACAGCCTCTAGCAGGGTTCGTGATCGCATTCCGCTGGTCGGGGAACCCCCTTTCGTCAATTCGCAATTCAGTGGTCAGAAATCCCCTCCGTATGTTTGAGTTCCGAACGCGACACATTGAGCTGGACTGGCCCACTTGAGCTCCGGCCCGCCGAGAGCTCCAAATGGCCATCCCGCGCCTGTTCTGCGCCGCAATTTCAACAACTGTGATTTATTTATCATTTTCAGTGGAGAAGCCCTTCTCCCACATATATACAGCATATAGTGTATTTCACATAAAAAATATACTTTTAGATATAATTATCGGAATATGTATTTTTGCAACTCCGGGTAAGTGTTCAGCTTTTTCTTCAGTTATCCATCAGCTTGCTCAGTCTGAGCTTAACTGTCAACTGATCTTCAGAAAAATCTTTCAGATCCTTTACAATCTGGGTTTTTTCAGCATCTTCTGCATATTTGACTCCTGTTCATCAGTGACTGTATAATATTGAGATCCATCTTTTTACACGGAGGACAATTAACAGACTTAAACACAAGAATTACAAAAGACACAAACATTCTCTAAAGCTCAAGAAGTCAAAACCACACATTCAAGTCAGGTGGGTATAAACTTTTGGACTTTTTGGAGCTATATTTACATTTACTACATTTAGCAGACGTTTTTATCCAGAGCGACTTACAAATGAGGTAAACAATAGAAGCAATTGGAACAACATAAGGACAACAAAAAATATATAGCTATATTATGTATTATAATAACTTATTTTGTCATTTACTAACACCCTCATTAATATATATACAACAAAACAACAATTTAAACTAGTCACCCAGTCCAAAAGTTTACACCCACCTGACTTTAAATTATTGTATTGTGTTTCCTTGTATTGTGTTGCCTCTCAATATCCAGTCACTAGTGAACATGGGTCAAATATGTGATTCTGAAAAAACACAGATTGTGGAGGATCTGGAGGATTTTTCTGATGATCAGTTGACAGTTTAATAGCTCAGACCAAACAAGAAACTCTTCAACAACTATCACAAAACACATGACAGGGAAAACGTTCGGGTAACATCATACAGTAGTAAGAATCAGGTTTATGTAAACTTTTGAACTGGCTTATTTTCATAAAATTAGTTATTTTATTATTTTATTTGTTATTATTCTGTGATGTTGACTATGTAAACATCTGTTATGCAAAATAACTTGTTCAGGGCAATATCTAATAAAAAAACGTAATTTTCAAATTCTTGTTTTTCTTAAATTTGCGACATTATCTAGATTCTGCTAGGTGTATGTAAAATTTTGACCTCAACTGTATATGTTTAATCAACAGGCAAACTAACAGACATGCATGGTGTAGGATACAGATATGATGCAGATGTAAAGCACATGAACTCTGCTGGTGTGTTGGCAACACTGCAAGATCATCAGTATTATTTAAGCAGAGTACCCGAGAATGTCCTACAAGAGCTTCCTCGAGACTGAACTAATGAACAACTTTAAAGCAATATGCCATTAATGATGTCCTTGTCATAAAACCGTAATTAATTTAGCAAATGATTTTGTACAATTTTCTAAACTACACATCCTGATTCATTACTGCTTACATTTACCTAAATAAAAAATGTATACGAGGGACTATTTTAGGAGAATTGTTTATGTTTTGACGTGTTTTTCAGGCTTGATTATGAATATTTGAAGAGTTGGGTCTTACACTATCATGTAATCTGTTTGAGATGTTTTGCATTATGCATAATGTAAAACAAATGTTAAGCAGTGCCATTAGCACTTTGTTTCGTGATATTCTTAAATATGCACAATAATCATATATAGTTCAGTAGGCTACTGCTATGGTCACAATATTTTAGATTAGCTTAATATGTATCTGTTTGTAAGCAAACTTTGATCAGTTTCAGCTTTCTAACTTATTCAGTTGCTTCTGGGTTGCCATGAGACCATATTGTACTGTGGGTATACAATACATACGCCAGGTTTCCATCCAAATGTGATGCAAATCTTTTCAAAGTTCGCAATAACAGGAGGAATGACTAATACGAAATTGGTGTGTTTCCATTAGAGATGCAACAATACAGTTAACCCATGGTTCATGTACCTCTGTTTTTTACCCACGGTTTTTGGTTCGGTTTGGTTCTGATGGCTTGGCACATTAAAGTGTTTTTCATTATTCTATGCTTATGTGACAGGAACAGTAAGAAGTTAAGAAGAAAAAATATATATTTTAATACCGTTCTCTTTATTTTACTTTTACTTATTTCATTCTCTTTAACCCAAAACAACTTGTACAATTCCTGGTGTATTGAAAAATATAAATTAAAGATATATAAAATGTAGTGATTCAATAGGGAACAGTGTTATTTACACAAGAAGTTTGCACTGCACTCTTGTTTTTCTTCTGTAGTTGTGGTGCGTTAATCTAAAAGAGTATCTTTATACAAAATTATTCGCACTCACAGAGATATAAATGTATTTTGGTGTTTTATTTAATCATTGGAGGACAAAGACAGATGTTTTGGCTAATGTCTTCAGTGTGTTTAGCCATTAATGTGGATACAACACTCGTGATATACTATAGCAGTTGTGGTGATTATAGACGTGATCTTGGATGTTTATGTATGGTATTTAAGTTAATAAGTGGGATATGTTGACGAGTATGGGGTTATTTTTGTTTCTTTATTATTCATATTATTTATATTATATTTTTTTTATTTCAAAACAGAGGAATGTGTTCACGAATTCATTTGCAATGTACGTTTTTCTTTTAGCAGTTCACAGTTTTCATCACGTACCAACACGCTTCGCTCTCTGCTCTGCTGTGTTTGTTTGCGGAAAAAAAACTTTTGGGTTGAAAAGTATTGCGGAACAGAAACTTTGCTTATGGGTTGAAATGTTTTGCTTGCAAGTGAGGCCGCATCTCAATTGGGTGGGATCTACCAACCTGAATGAAAGACCTCTCTGTATATATTGGCCACTTTCATTCGAAGTGACCGAATGGCCACACCAACTAATGTAGATGTGTAACCAATGTGTTAATCTCTTTAATCTAATTATGTTACGCTAGTACATAACTAGTAGTTAGTGATACATCTTTATAGTTTTGATCAATTAACAGTAGCTTTAGCTTCTATAGTCTGTTAGACTAATTTACGTTGTTTTATGATTGCTGTTCGTTTTGAGAGAATAGCCTGCCTGCCCTGGTTTTATACAGGCAACAGTCTTACACAGATAGTATTACCATTGTTACGTTTAATAATATTCACTCAGTGTATACAGACATTAAACATTTACTCAAAAATGTCAACACCTATTGTACAGACATAACTGATTTTATTATTTAGTATAACATTACTACTGAATAGGTTTAATATATTAAATACCTTCAATAGGCTATATGTCCCAAAGTAGTCCATATAAAAATGAAAAACACAAGTATGATTTTAGTATATTTATTCTGTTACTCCAATAAAATTACAAAAAAACATGAATTGGAAATATTTTGGTATATGTATGTCAGAGCCATTGAGAAGAGAGAGTTCTGCCAACGGAAGTCCAAAACGCTGGAGCGTCACGTGATTCATGGAGCCTTCAGATAGTTCCAGGAAGTTATGTTTTCGCTTTAAATGCTGTTTAGTCGCCGCTCCATGCGTTACTAGTAACTTCTGGAAACTATTGAGAGCCTCCATTGCTGTGAAAAAACTGTTCCATTGGAGTCAACGGAGTTGACGCGACTCGCTCTCTCTCTCTCTCTCTCTCTCTCTCTCTCTCTCTCTCTCAATGGCTCTGATGTATGTATAATGACTTGTGTACCAATAGTAATTGTTTGTATTCAGTCAACACCTATTTGGAGAAAAACCTTTCAGACCTTTAACACTGGTTTAATTTCTTGTAATTTAGTAACTCGTATTAATTTCTCACATGACTCTTCGATGGAGGTTACACTGAAGTCAGGTGATGACGGGTGATATGGTGGTGGATTTTAAAGGAAAATGGAGGCCATGAATCTGACTTATCATCTGGGTAAAAGTGTGGAGGTGGTGAAAAGATACTATGCTCTACTTTAGGGGGATACAACATTGACCTGTAAGGATGGCTACTAGATTGTTATTGTTTTAAACTGACTGGAGTCAACAGCAGAGAGGATGACGACAACAGTCAACTCAAAGCATCCTCTCCACACAGCTTATTTTGGAGAGTTGAGAACCACAAAGTGATACTGGACATCTTTATGGCCTCCTATCAGATCGCTCCCCATCATTCCTGCAAAAGCACCAACAATTATAATTACAATCTCATCTTCTTCAACTTGTTACTATGTACTGTGTATGTTTTTAAATGCCCCTATATGATCTATCTCATTATCTTTTATGACTGCTTCAGGTTTACTCAATCCAGTCAACTGATCCAAAACTGTAATTACATTTAAATGGGGACAGTCAGTTTAATACCTGAATGTA
The DNA here is from genome assembly GCF_024868665.1 of Triplophysa rosa. NCBI lineage: Eukaryota > Metazoa > Chordata > Actinopteri > Cypriniformes > Nemacheilidae > Triplophysa > Triplophysa rosa. The sequence goes on from NC_079904.1 coordinate 20,113,765, forward strand.
AATGTAACGTGTGGGAATATTTTTCAGATAAAAGTATGATTTAATTATCAATATAATCAATAAGTGTTTTCTTTCATTAAATCATTAAGCTGTGTGCTTTTGTCATGTGCTTTCTATTTTACTCAGTGGAAAGTTACTGTGGCAAACGAAGTGAGACAGGATAAGTGGGGGTTGGAACCATAAATTTTGCTGTGAAAAAACTGTTCCATTGGAGTCAACGGAGTTGACGCGACTCGCTCTCTCTCTCTCTCTCTCTCTCTCTCTCTCTCTCTCTCTCTCAATGGCTCTGATGTATGTATAATGACTTGTGTACCAATAGTAATTGTTTGTATTCAGTCAACACCTATTTGGAGAAAAACCTTTCAGACCTTTAACACTGGTTTAATTTCTTGTAATTTAGTAACTCGTATTAATTTCTCACATGACTCTTCGATGGAGGTTACACTGAAGTCAGGTGATGACGGGTGATATGGTGGTGGATTTTAAAGGAAAATGGAGGCCATGAATCTGACTTATCATCTGGGTAAAAGTGTGGAGGTGGTGAAAAGATACTATGCTCTACTTTAGGGGGATACAACATTGACCTGTAAGGATGGCTACTAGATTGTTATTGTTTTAAACTGACTGGAGTCAACAGCAGAGAGGATGACGACAACAGTCAACTCAAAGCATCCTCTCCACACAGCTTATTTTGGAGAGTTGAGAACCACAAAGTGATACTGGACATCTTTATGGCCTCCTATCAGATCGCTCCCCATCATTCCTGCAAAAGCACCAACAATTATAATTACAATCTCATCTTCTTCAACTTGTTACTATGTACTGTGTATGTTTTTAAATGCCCCTATATGATCTATCTCATTATCTTTTATGACTGCTTCAGGTTTACTCAATCCAGTCAACTGATCCAAAACTGTAATTACATTTAAATGGGGACAGTCAGTTTAATACCTGAATGTAAATGTAACGGTACCCATACTCTGGAACTCGCTTCCACTGGCCTTATTCAAGACGGTGATGAATCTGCCTACAGAAAGGAGGTTGCTCAGCTGGCTGCCTGGTGTAGTCAAAACAACCTAGAGCTGAATGCATTCAAGACAGTGGAGATGATAGTGGATTTCAGAAGGAACCCTCCATCACTTCCTCCCCTCACCATCCTGGACAGCACTGTGGATACTGTGGAGTCATTCAGGTTCCTGGGCTCCACCATCTCTCAGGACCTGAAGTGGGAGTCCCACATAGACTCCATTGTAAAGAAGGCCCAGCAGAGGTTATACTTCCTCCGTCAATTGAGGAAGTTCAACCTACCACAGGAGCTACTGACCCAGTTCTACTCAGTGGTCATCGAATCTGTTCTGTGCACTTCAATTACTGTTTGGTATGGCTCGGCCACCAAATCAGACCTACGAAGACTACAACGGACAGTTCGTAGTGCTGAGAAAATTATTGGTGCTCCTCTGCCCACACTTCAGGACCTGTACGATTCCAGAGTGAAAAACAGGGCAAGAAAAATCATCATTGACTCCACACACCCAGCACACAAACTCTTTGATCTGCTGCCCTCTGGCCGGCGCTTTAGAGCACCAAACACCAGGACTTCCAGACACAGAAGCAGCTTCTTCCCCCAGGCAATCTCCCTCCTAAACAGATAACTGCTCCTTAAGAGCAATATTCCACTTCCACTACTCCTATAGTGTGCACTATAGTGCCTTATTATATCTACATCTTATGTATACATGTATATAACACTACCTCTACTTACTAAATTATCCATTTGCACAAGTGTACATACAATCTGTTAATATGTTTATTCTACTATATACTACCCTGTACAATGTCTCTTATATGTTATTATCCCCCATTTTCTGTAAAATAGTCTTTATTTTATATATGCACAATTTAGAATCTTTTAGACTGTAAATCGTATTATATTGTATTGTCATTGTGTTGAATGTCTGTACTAGAAGCTTCCAACACCAAAGAAAATTCCTTGTGTGTGCAAGCACACTTGGCAATAAAGCTCTTCTGATTCTGATTCTGAATATCGCAAAAATTAAAGTCTCAAACCAAAAGAGATGTTTATTTAAAAGTGGATGCTCGTCCAAACCTGCCTAAAACGCCTCGTTTAAACACGCCCCCACATTTCTACGTCAGTTTGTGAGAAGCATTGAAGAACACCGCCCAAAATGTATATGCAAAGAAATAAGGTGTGTCTATTCCCGCTGTAGTGTTGTTGTTGCTGCCGCCATGTCGTGGAGACGCTGTGAGTTTCATAACAAATGAAGAACTACTTAGTTGGGTCTTTCAAACGAGGACACAATTAGAAATCGGTAGTTAAGTTTTATTTACAACACTGTGCACAACCAGGTGTTAATGTGCTGCACACACTCGGATTTTGGAGTTGTGCTGTTTTGGAACAAAGGCTGTTTCTAAAAAGTGGGGCAAATCCAACTTTGTAAGGACAGTCTGACACTTCTCACTCACAGCCTGCGAGTACATTTTCATTATTAAAGAATTTACAACTGACTATTCAAACGTAAACTTTTTGTCGGTCCTACGATCACAAATGCAGAATTTGTGCAGAATATTTACGAGGCTGAATCCATCGGGAGCTGGCAAAGTTGATTAATCCGCTTGGTCAAATGCATTTTGTGTGGTCGCCTGCACAAAAAAATAAGACAGTCAGAATAGAGGACGCTACGATAGAGTGTTGGTTCCGCAAATAAAAAAAAAGACAGCAGATAAGAGAGCAACATTTGTGGTTCCCGCAAAAAAAAGACGCAGATTAAGAGAGCAACATTTTGTGGTTCCACAAAAAAAGGCAAACAAGCAGGATAAGAAAGAAGCAATCCATCTTGTAAGGTTACTCTACCAAANATCTAAATCAACACACACACACACACAAAGAGTCACACATAAAAGCAATGTTATGAATCAATCCACTGCATATGTTTTAAGTATAATCATGAGTTGTGATGTGTTTTAATGAATCATAGGATTAAGAAACAACGCTACATAATTAAAAGCATTAGATGATTGAGTGTTTTCTTTTTACTAAAAGAATGTTAAGAATGTTGGTATGTTGTCCGGCCACAGGAAACTGTCTCTAGGAGACCACTCCCCAAAAGAAACTGTCCCTAGAGAACATTCCTCAAAACTAGCGACTGACCACAGGATGTATGTTTTGAGAGGATGTTATTTTGCAGGAACTAAGAAAAAGGACAGAGTCGGATGGCCTGGTTCACGGTGATTGGTGGAAAGGGAGCAGCACTCCTTAAAAGGCAGAGGAGGAGTCAGAAGATGCGAGCGACGTCACATACTGAATAAATATGGGTGTTTTTGAATAATTTGGTTGTTGGCTTGTGGTGGAGTGAGGAGATCGTCTGACAACCCAAAGCTTTGTTACTTGTTTACATCTGATAATAAACTTCTAATCGATTTTGGAGAACGTCTCTGTGCAAATTTTTCGAACATGCAGGACTGCCTAAAAGTCCAACAATTGGTGACCCGTGACGTGATTTGTCAAGAGACGAGGGCACATTTGCCATTTTCGTTGGGAAAAACGGAACGAATTCAGGTTCAACACATAGGTCGCGACCGTGAAAGATAAAAAAAGGTAAGCAGAAGCCTGTTTAATCAAAATTCTGCTATTGAACATACCTAAATTGTTGTGTTGAATTTGATGAACATTCCGCATGAGTAAACGTAAATTATAAAGAGAAGTTGTTGAGAAATCAGATTTAAAAAGAAAATACTGTAAATCGTTGCGTCATAAGATTAGACGTCGCAACCGTAGAAGGGTTGAGTCCCTTTGAGTTGAAAAGACTCATAAACTTTGTGGGTGGGATTCGCGTCTGGGATGAAAAATGACCATAAATTGGGATTAAAGTCCCTTTGGTTTGGAAAGACCATAAATCTGCGTTGTTGGTATGTCCCTGGTGACGAAAAACATAGGCGGGATTCATCCCTTTGAGTGGTAACTCATAAAACCATGAATGCGTTGTGGTATTCGCGTCTGGGACAAAAAGGCCAGGGTGAAATAAATCCCTTTGAGTCTGGGAACTCATAAATCGGAATATTCCAAAATTGTTTGTTATATGTTTGAATGTTTTGAAAAGGCAAATGCAATTGCTTGAATGTGAAAATTAATGTGAAAATGATTTAACTCGTGTGAAAATAGATACTGTATAATTTTTAGCAAACTGTGAATAGAATTTGTGTACGTAAAATGGCGGAATTTCAGAAAGAATGTGATGAATAGGGTGTCCGCCAGTAAATGTGCAGTGGCAGAATGTTACAGAATATGTTCTGCACAGACTGAGAACCGAAGAGTAGAAAGAAGAGACAGAAGATAATTGATAAGTGTTGGGTAGCATTGTGTGATGATTGTGGATGGGAAAATAGCAGAAGAAGTGAGAATGCCTCTAGCACCAAACAATCAGAGAAATGGAGAAAAAAGCACATAGTAAGTTGCACGAGACATGTAGAAGAAAAAGACTAAAAGTGAAGATGGTATAATCACGGAAAGCATGGTAGCGAAGAAGAAAATCTAAAGAAGAAACTTAGAGTGTGGACTAGAGTAGCGCTAACAACCACAGCACTCAGCTATGCAGAAACCACAGAGTGGAGAGAGAAAAGAGGAAGTAAACAGCTCAAGAGTCAGAGAGAGAAAGAAGAAAAGCAGGAAGATGCTCAGACTACCCCCTCTGCTCCTCCCCTTCAGAAACACCCAACCCTTCAATCTATCCCATCCCTAAGCCACCCCCGCTCATACGAACCGCCTCAACAGCAGTGTACAATAAGGAGATGATGTGAATAGAGGCTAAATAGCGGATGCAAGGAATTTGATGAATTCGTGAAAGGTGTGGATAGAACACATGGTAGTAAGCATAGCACGACGAGTTAAGAGAGGAATGTAAGAATGAGAAAAGGACTATGAACGGGAGAGAGTCAGATAGAGAAGGTAGCACAACAGTGAGATACATGGAAAGAAAGACATCGGTATATCTTGAAAAGCGAGATAAATGATCAGCCTGAATAGCATAGCAGGGAAAATGCTAGACAGGGCCTAGAGTACCAGTATTTGCAGGGAAAAAACCAAAACATGGGTGACCAACCCTAACGTCCACATAGACGTTACAGAGCAGAAAAATTAGAGAGGCAAACCATGACGATGAGGAATAGAGAAGAGAGGAGAAGTGGATAATACTGAACTATGACCCAAGGAATGACAGGTACATCTAATATGCAAGCACCAATTTTATGCCAAATACCAGGCAGACGCCTAGACCAGTGGATCGCTATATAACCTGTCACGGACATGACAGCAATAGCAAGTAAATTGCCACCCATTACCTCTGGAGGCAGCAGATGGTGAGTAAATGCTACTGTCACTCGCCATGGCACTGACTTGGCTTTGGGTGACTTGAGATGCCTGTTAGGTCAGATACTGACAGCCTCACAAATGTCAAAATTTGAGAGCTTGATGCAACATACCATGATGCAATGCAATGAGATACCATTTACAGGGATAAGCACAGCTTGTAGCAAACATCTTGACGGTGACTATATCCGTAGCCACCAACCGTATACCAAAATGTAAAATTCCGACATTAAACCAGGTGAGACTGGAGCAGCCTTATTATTTCCGTTGTGCTGCTGAGTGGGAACAAATGGTGGAGGAAAACAGTTTAAACAACCCTGTGACACGAGACATATTTAGAGCAGCAGTAATGACAGGAGCTCCAAATGGAGTAAAACAAGCAATGGAGAATAACCCAGATATCCCAGTGGCAAGTAACGAGGTATGGGAAAGACATTTAGTGCATCACACAGACAGAGCAGTGGAAAGAGCCAATAAAGAGTGAAGAGGAACTCAACATTTGTGGTCCCGCAAAAAAAAAGACAGCAGATAAGAGAGCAACATTTGTGGTTCCACAAAAAAAAGACAGCAGATAAGAGAGCAACATTTGTGGTTCCACAAAAAAAAAAGACAGCAGATAAGAGAGCAACATTTGTGGTTTCGTGATGAAAAGTCTTTGAAGTGCACAAAGAAAAACTGTAATTTTCAAAGATTTGCTCGCAATGCAAACCATTTTGTTATCAGTTTCAGTTTTTGCTATCTTTTATTTTTTTATTAAAAATATTCCGTGTTTGAGAGTAAAACTAATTATTTTGTTTGAATAAAAAAAGACCAAAAAAACCTCCATAGACGAGTGGTGTATACAGTTGAATGCTTATTTGGGACACACAGGTGTAGATAATTAAGATGATGATGTTGACACAATTAATGATTTTAAGTAAGGCAGCCAGTTGTTATCGCAGAAATAAGCCCCGACAGTGTGATCATCTTGTATTATTACAAGGCTATAAGACACCAAATACATTTGTGTCTGTGAGTGTGAATCATTTTGTTTGAACAGTGTAATTGTAATGTGTAATGTAATGTAAACACTATTCTCCACCAAATTTGTCATGAGCTTTGATCACAATAATAATTCATATATTCTCCACCACGCTTTTGTATAGGGAAACAAATGTCAGCCGAATTGGGATGAATTTCATTGACTATGATCAATTGTATTTATAAGGATCGAATTCATGACTTGGGGAAATAACTTTAAATAGCTTGTATAGCTTTATATACTTTATAACTTTAGTTTATATTTAACATTACGAGCAGGTAGCAAGAATCAGCATGATTAGGGACTCCGGATTATGAGCATGAACTACAAACAACGTCACGTGTGACATAAAACAAGACAGTTTGGCATTAGAAGAGGTTGAAGTTGAATCAGAGAGAAGAACAGAGCATGGATTTATGGCAGCATTTGAAATTCAGCAGATTAATAACCTGAACAAAACATCAGTTTCTTAATTCTAAGACACCTTTGTTAAATGGATTAATGACCCTCTATGCATCCATTAATAAGATAAAATTAATAATATACATCCATTAATTGCATGTCTTGTCCATGGAAAGAAAGTGTTCTGATGCAGTTTGTTGAGACTCCAGTTGATCTTGGCTGGAAGTGATCAGAGAGAACCAGTTTGATGCAGATTATCTGTATCTGGAAAGACGAGGCCACAGCCTGGCACAAATTTAGGGGTCCGGGTGAAGGCTTCTTCTAGCCCATCCTTAAAAGATCCCAAAGGGCTAAACCCTTGTAGAAGGTGGCACGGACAAAACCTAACAGAAGGAAAACCAAGAACGAAAAACAGAGAGAGCATTTCGGAAGAGGCTGTGGTCTCTTTTAAACTGTATGGATGTCACATTCTACAGATGTGACTGACCCAATCAGGGGATGGCACTTTTGGAGGGAAAGTTAATGGTCTTTGTCTTTCCAACATGGTGTTTTGCATATGGAAGCTGATTGGATGTTTACTAGGAAACGTCTAAGAGTTATAATACTAATATAGAAAAGAGTTACCAAAACACAACAAACATTAACATTAAGGAAATCACAAATGCAGCTCATAGACACCAAACATGATCTGCATATCATCTTGGTTTAATGAGTTACCACAAATCGAATAATTCTAAGAGTTATACACGCATTCATTCAAACTACTTTGGATTAATGTTTAAGACAGACATACCACACCAAGAACATAAATATATGGAAAGGTTATAAATGAATATATGTACATTTCTATATAAATGTATGTGGGACTGTGCGTCTGTCCTCAAAGTGAATAAAGAATGCATCTCCATACATTCGTTTGGGCAGTAAGAGTAACCATCTTGATGGTTTGGTATGGGTGCTATGGTCACCAGAGGTGATCTGGGTGTTAGTCGCAGATTGAGGGTAGACCCCCGGTGATTAGCTTGCTGGTTGGGTGAGGGTGTTGTTATATTTAAGAAATATATATAGTTATTATGTGTCTGATCTGTCTCAGGCACTACATAAAGATTTACACTGGCAGCTCACAGCAGTTCTTTGTTTACCGTTCATCAACATGCCAGTAAAATAATCTTATTGGAGAGGTTTAGCGCATCAGTGTATTTAAAATAACGTAATGCAAACTAGCGATTGCTGTAATGGTAGTAAACAGACAGACGTGCTGTGCGCATCTAACACTGCAAACACTAACGCTCAATGTACAAGGCCAAAGAAAATAAGTATTAACTAGATGCGCCACTGCCATTACAATAAATGGGGAGAAATGCAATACTCTATGAGGCCACTTAAAAAAGGTGATTTTAGCACAAATTAAAATTCAACCAAAGTTAGGTTACAGTTCATGCCAGGTTTAATAATTATTTTTTGTGATCAACTTTTTATTGTTACAGAGAGAAAAATAAATATCAAGTCTGACATGAAAAAATAATATAAACATCCCTCTGAAACACTTTTCTCCCTTAAATTACCCTCCCACATTCCCAAGCCGACCTCACCCCAGACCACTTTCTCCCATCAGTGTATTAAATAATATATAATCTGACATATATGCAAAACAAAAGCCAAGTACAATAAAGGAAAGTGCATAGTAAGAACATGTTACATTAGAAATATCTTACAATCGCTCTTTGATTGTTGAAATTACGTCTAGCCAGGCTGATATAGTTTTCTGAAAAGCTCCATGTAGCCTTGCCACAGAGAGCTCCATACTCACAAAGTCCAAATAATAATGCATCCATTGTGACCAGGCTAGACAGTGAGGAGGTTTCCAGCGTAAGACAAGCATTTTTTTAGCAGCAGTAAGACCACAAAACAACATCTTTTTCTGAGTTAGAGAGAATGTGTAAGGAGAGTCATCATTTAGAAGGAAGAGTTTTGGGCAGCATGCCACCTCAACTTTCAAAATGTCCTTCAGAGTCCTGGAAACCTGTATCCAAAAATCGTTAACTTCAGGGCAGTCCCAAAACATGTGTTTATATGTACCTATATCTCCACTTGAACAGAAGTTACATGCAGGGGAGGAGGAAAGTTTCATTAAATGGCGTTTTCTTGGAGTGAGATATAATCATCTGTGAATCATCTTGAAATGAATCAGCCGATGGTCAGGATTTTTAGAGACATATTTTAGGTTAGTCCATATTGAGTCCCAACATATATCCATATTGTCTTCTGGGCCAACACTGTTAGGCCCAATTCTATTTTCTACCCCTTCGCCTACCCCTCGCCCCTTCCCCTTGCCTCTTGAAACAAAGTGGCAAGGGGAAGGGCTACAAATTTTCCGCTAAGAAATGGGACACCACTACTACACTGTTATACGTCATCATATACGTCGTTGCTAGCTCGTCACGTCAGAGGACATGTGCCGATGCACCGGGTAATTGACAAAAATATATTTTCTAGTATCGTGCAATCAGTGCTGTCCGCTAGCAAACTTTAGCGATTTTTTTGCAAACGTTAAAAGAACATCACCGTAAATACTAACACAAGATTGAATGTAACATACATAAAAGGAAAAATTGTCATAAAAATCCTTATTAATGGCAAAAATTACTTACATTTATGGGTCTGCTTGCTCGAGTGAGCGGCCATGTTGGAAATTTCTCTTAGCCCTTCGTTTGAAGTGAGGTCCCGAAAAATCTTCGTTTGAAGGG
>NC_079904.1:20127080-20135570 GCF_024868665.1 Triplophysa rosa
TTTTTTGGAATGTGTAGCTCTCATGAAATCCAAAATGAGCCAATATTTGGCATGACATTTCAAAATGTCTCACTTTCAACATTTGATATGTTATCTATATTCTATTGTGAATAAAATATAAGTTTATGAGATTCGTAAATTATTGCATTCCTTTTTTATTCACAATTTGTACAGTGTCCCAACTTTTTTGGAATCAGGTTTGTATATCAATTAAACTAAAGTCAGACAGAAACTTACAAAAATCAGTCGAAGATAGAAATTGTGCCGGATAATTCTGTACACAAGAACGGTCAAGCAAAACGTCAGCTACTGTGTTCATATCTGCCCCGATAATAAGAAAACAGTCTTGGATACGAAGTAAAGTCTTGGTAAGGGTAGAAAAAAAAGATGCATCAAAATGAGAGGGGGCGTAAATTAGAGATAAATGCAAAATTCTTGCCTGCAATAACCGTCTTAAAGTATGTCACCCTGCCTTCTTCACAAGTATACCTCTCTAAAATGTTCAATGAGAGTTTTCGTTTCAACACAATCAAAGAACCCCTCGATTTACTGTCAAACGAAGATGAACCGGCTACGTAATAAAACTTACTGGAAAATTTTTGGACGTCTGATTTCTTCAGGTGTGATTCTTGGATAAATGCAACATCCACCTGATGCCTGTATAAATAATCCAAACAGGCAGTACGTTTAATAGGACTATTCAGCCCATTGACATTCCAAGTGGCTATATGGAGAATATCTGTTGTCATAATTTCGCTGTAAAATAGCAAAAAAGGAAGAAACAGATTGTACCACAGACAAATAAAATACTGCAAAGGGAGAAAAACCCCACCTACCCTGGTCACCATAGCCCACAAAGAAAAACCCCCCACCAAAAAAAAAACCCCCCACTTTACAAAGTATACTCCAAAAATGGGAAACATAAAAATAACAAAACGATAGAACAATTAACCACCCGATGGACAACGTGACCCCGAGAAGGACGGAAGAACCTGCATCACTGCCTCCCACTCATTGTTAACATCTTAATAACCAACAATATCCATTAACCAATCAGTATAACCATCTGTATCAGAATACAAAATATTTTAAAGAGAAAGGGGGCTAAAGCCCTTTAGAACAGTACTTTAGGTAATGTCACTTTACCCTTCTACGTTCTCCTGAGTAGCCAAGCCACCCAAAAAGTCCTCAACCTCTAAATGAGACTTGAAAATGCGCTGAGTCAAGCCTCGAGTTAACTTCAGCTGTGCAGGGTACATCAGGAATGTCTGAAAGCCTATTTTCTGTGCCTTCTTAATTACCTCCACAAACGAACAACGCCGGTTTGTAGTGAACGCACTGTAGTCTGCAGCAAACCTAATGTCTTTTCCATCCACCTTGATTGAAGACTTCCTGGATGTCCGCAGAAGCAAATCACGATCAGTGTAACGTAGCATCTTTGCGATGACCGTGCAAGGTCGGCCAGTGTTGTTAGGTGGGCCGATACGGTGGGCTCTCATAATCTCCGGTTTAGCCTCAGCTAGCGCAGGAAGCCATACAGGTAGAGATCCCAAGATATATGCCTTTAGGTTTGTCTTGCCTTCTACACCTTCCGGTAGATTGATAATACGAATATTATCCCTACGGCTCCGGTCTTCCAAATCTGCCATTTTTTCCTCAAATGTCGTCAATCTGGCAGCGGATTTGTCATAGTTTTTCTCCGCTTTGCCGACACGGCTGTTCAGGCTGGAATATCTATCGCGTAGCTCTCTCACCCCATTAGAACAGCTGGAAAGTTCCGACTGAATGTTATCCAGTCTGTCTTGCAAAGTTTTAAAGTGCGCATCAATAAATCTTTGTTGTTTCTCCATGGCGGAAGCGATCATGGCTGCGAGAGATTCTTCCATCTTGCTCTTCTCTTGCTGTTGATTGCGCTGTACTTGCTTACCAGACGATTTGCTTTGACGGGTAGTCATGTCGTCGATCCCCAACTTTGAATCATAAAACAAAGTGACGAGTAAATGTAAAAAACATGGATATATCAGTGAAAAAAGAGTAGGGTAAACGGAGCTGAAACACTAGACCGCCATCGCGCTCACGGGCCACGTGACCCTCTCGCCAGGTTTAATAATTGATTGAAAATAAAATATTTAATTCAGATTTTTTGCCAGCGAATTGAGAAATATCTGCCTGTTGTCTTGCTATAACGTAAATAGCTGCCCAGAAAGGGCACCGAGTGGTATGACTTTCGTTAAACAGACTTTAGCACAGTGCTGTAGACGCTCTCTCTGCATGTGCTGGGTTAGCAATGCGAACGTGCCGCTTTTGTATGCAGTGTAAAACTGATGACATACATTCTTGATTTGCCAAATTCGGGGATTATTACATTGGTACAATGGGCATACAATAAAGCCGCTAGGTTCTGGTGCATCCGATAGCCAGCCCACGTCTGTTCGTCAGCATATAACAGCAAATTGCTTCTCATGTTTGCAGGCAGCCTCACTTCACCGCTCAAATCTGTCACCAGAATCGCAAGCGTCCCTAACTTTTGCGCATTGTTATTAGATATTTACGCGTGTAGAGGCATTTGTCTATCTCAGTGCACAAACATACAGACAAACACGGACAGAGCCAGTCCATAATAAATCAGAGAGTAATAAAACGCACAGAAATTATTTAAACGCAAAACCTGAAAAAAAAAGCAATTCACATACAAGTATTGAAGTGTGGAGGTCGAAGCGAACGGTTCAATATTATATTGAGAATTGTGGCATCCTAGTTTTCATCAATTTCCTAGTAGATCACTGTGGTATTTGTATCCTAGTAACCAACAGTAAATATAGTGACGTGAATTGCCATTTGTCAATAGAGGTGTTGTAGGGTAGTTTCTGACGCGTGAAATCCAAACAATAAATTCATCCTCCAAATACTGCTTTATCTGGTTTATTCATCACACAGCTCATAAAGGTCATTTTTTCTGATATTTCTGCTGCACCATGCCCATAAAGTTTAATTGGATGGCTCCAAACATTTACCACCAGACATGGTCAAAAAATGTTGTGCTTCCGCCTGATTACACACACCTGGTTCTCTTACTCTTTGCCTACCTATATACTCATTAAGGCATACACTCCACCCAGTGGTAAAACACAGAATTACAACAGACATAATGGCTCTTACACTCCGGTCCCTAATTGTACATGACAGATAAACATTACAATTCAATACAATGTTAAAACAAAGAGCCGTTAAAGCCCAAGCAACACTGTAAACATTGCATTAATCAGTCCTCTGTAGGTTAGAAATGAAACAGTCTTTGCAATCAGTTCATTATATATCCATGTTGTCATACAACAGACAAAGCTTTGTCACAGGTCTTTCGAGTGTGCTGGTTTTAGTTTGTACTCGCACAGAACGTACAAGTCCATTTTTATCTGGAAATACTTCCAAAACTCGTCCCATCAACCAAGAGCCACGTGGAGCTGTTGAATCCACAATGACAACAATGTCACCAGGAACAAAGTTTCTCCTTTCCTTATTCCATTTCTGCCATTCTTGAAGCAAATGCAAGTATTCATTTGTCCACCTTTTCCAAAAATAAGTCACACATATATTGAACCTGTTTCCATCTCCTGCTGCTGTATAATTCAGATTTGTCAAATAGTCCAGGGGATAATACGGGTTTACTTCTCATCTGAAGAAGGTGGTTTGGAGTGAGTGGCTCCAAATCATTAGGGTCATCTGACAGCTTGGTTATTGGGCGATCGTTCAGAATGGCCTCAATTTCGCACAGCACAGTTTGCAATCCTTCATCCAAAATCTGCTGATGTAAGATGGACCTCAAAATTCTTTTGACCATTCTGATTATACGCTCCCAGACTCCGCCATAATGTGAACCTCCCGGAGGATTGAAACTCCACTGGACACCTTTCTGTAGCATTGTCTTTTGAATTTTGCTCTTATTCCATAAACTCAGCATTTCTTTTAATTCCCTTTCAGCTCCAACAAAGTTTGTACCATTGTCTGATTTTATATGAGTTACTTGCCCTCTTCTGCAAATAAATCTTCGTAGAGAGTTGATGCATGAATCCGTGTCCAAAGAATAGGCGACCTCTAGATAAACGGCTCGACTTGTCATGCAAGTAAAGATGACTCCATAACGTTTTACGATGGAACGTCCTCTTTTAGCTTCCACAGGACCAAAATAATCTACCCCAACATTTGTGAATGGAGGCAGATCTGGAATAAGTCGCTCCTTTGGCAAATCTGCCATTTTCTGCTCACTCGTCTTAACTCCAAAACGTCTGCAATGGCCACAACTAAATATGATTTTTCTGGCAGCTGCATTACCCTTAATGATCCAATATCTTTTCCTCAGTTTGGAAAGCATATGGTTTCTTCCACTGTGACTTAACTGTTGATGTATATGCCGCAAGATGAGTGTGGCAATATGATGATCCTTATCCAGAATAATCGGATGCTTTCTTTCCTCAGGCATAGCAGATTTCCTTAATCATCCTCCAACTCTCAACAGACCGTCTTGGTAGACAGGATCCAATTTATACAACTTGTTATCTCTTTTTATATTTGAAACGGGTGAAGATGACAGAGCAGCAATTTCCTTTCTAAATTGTTGTTGTTGACTGAATGCAACAATTGCCCCTTCAGCTTCATTCAGGTCCTCCAAAGTTAGATGCGGTGTGATCACAGAGCCTGTTAGTTTTTTAAGTTCTTTCTCTGGCTTCTTAGAAGAAATTAATACTCCAGAAGAGTCTAAAGAGGCTTTAATTTCCTTCCGCTTTTGACTCCATTGTTTCAAAACTTTCTTTAACTTTAAGAGCCAAGCAACAGCAACCTTCAACTTTGTAGAGTATGAAAAATTAGTTATCAGTCTATGAGTAGCATTTTGTGCACTTGGTATTTCATTCACAACTATGCTATTTACACACATGTTTCTCTTCACCTCAGGATCATCCGCTTTAAGAGTAGAATCAAATATTTGTACTGGCCATTCTCCTACTGGTTTCCCCAGATAGCCTGGTACATTGATCCATTCTCCTTTTGTTAACAGATGGTCTGCTTTCAGACCCCTGGAGCAACAATCTGCTGGATTTTGAGACGTTTGTATGTATCTCCACTGTAACGGTGATGTAATTTCTCGTATTGCAGAGATTCTGTTGGCCACAAAGGTAAGAAATCGTTTGTCCTCATTTTTTATGTATTTTAACACAGACGTACATCTGTCCAGAACACAGAGTCCACCAATGGAAACTGTATCTCTGCCCTCAACATTTTGTCCACTCGAGCAGCAAGTACAGCAGCTGTCAATTCAAGACGTGGAATGGTTACCTGTTTCAAAGATGCTACTCTAGCTTTGCTGAGTAAGAACGTTACGTGAACATCATGTTTTGTCTCCATTCTAAGATACGTTACTGTGCCATATCCAAATGTACTTGCATCTGCAAAATGATGCAACTGAACGCTAGTAAGCTTGTCCATCCTTGTTTGTTTTAGACATCTATCCACTTTGATTTCTGCAATCGTCTCAAGCTCTTTCAACTATAAAGACCTTTGGAGATTTGAAGGTAGCGGATCATCCCATCCACATCTTGTCCTACATAGCTCTTGCAGGAGAACCTTTGCTGTGAGGGTGAATGGTGCCAAAAATCCTAAAGGATCGTACACAGAGCATACCGTAGATAGAACACCCCGCCTGGTGCATGGATGATCTTTGATAGTCATCTTAAACTTGAAAGTATCTGATTCAACACACCACCACAAGCCAAGAGCTCTTTCCATTGGTAGTTGATCCTTGTCCAGATCCATCAACTTTATGCCATGGGCTCTACGTTCTTCAGGTACAGTTTGCAGCACAGCACGTTTATTACGAACCCATTTTGTTAACTGAAAATCTCCTGTTAAACAAACACCCGTGAGATCTATGATCATCAAGATGGCCTCTTGCTCTGAAGCTACACTTTTCAGACAATCGTCCATGTAGAAGTTTGTGTAAATCGTGTCAATTCAGCTTTAGTCAGCTTTATTGTCTTCAGCAATTCTGCAAAGAGCATAGCAGGCACAACTTGGAGATGACACGGCTCCAAACAAATGCACGATCATCCTGTATTCCCCAGGTTCTTGCCTTATATGTCATTATCTTGCCACCATAGGAAACAAAGAAAATTTGCATCCTCTGCTGCAACTTTGACCTGGTGAAACATTGCCTTTACATCAGTCATAAATGCAACTGGCTCTTGTCGAAACCTCACAAGAACTCCCAACAGTGAATTTGTCAAATTAGGACCCTGTAGAAGTTCATTAAGCGATGTACCTTTGAAGGCAGCTCCACAATCAAATACCACTCTTAATGTTACTTTCTTGGGGTGATAAACCCCATGGTGAGGGAAATACCAAACTTTCCCTTCTTCCTGTTTTAGCTGATGCAATGGTACCTTTTCGGCATAACCCTGCTTCATTACCTCATCCATGAAATCTTTATATTCTTGATGGAAAGCTCTTTCTCTTTCAAATTTCCTTTTCAATCCAACTAAACGTTGTTTAGCCACGCAAAGGTTATTTGGCAACATGGGGTTTTCCATCCTGAAAGGAAGATTCATTTTGTAATGTCCGTCTTGATGCTCAATTGTTTTGCTTATCTTATCCACAAATGCAGTGTTCTTTTGAGAAATTCATCAAACTGAAAGATGAAGCAGAGGAAATGCATAATTCTGTGATGGTTCTTTTGCCCGGTGAAGAAAAGGAAAAACACCAAACATGGTTCAAAGGAAAGATGTTGATTTGCAATGGCTTTGTAGATGATGTTGAGAAATGGTTGAGTAAAGAAAGTCAAGTTTCATGTTCTGGTGTTGATGAAAATGCATATCAAAATGATGTTAATCCAGAAGACCGTGTTTCAAACATCTCACATGAATCAAGTAAACCCTCTAGTAAGAAAAGTTCGAGCAGTGTGCGTAGTGGGAGATCTTCTGCTTCTTCAGCAAGAATTATGGCAGAGGCAGAGAAGGCTGCATTAATGGCAAGTGCAACCGTTTTAAAGGAGAAACATGCTTTGGAGCTGCAACAGGAAAAACTGAAACACAGACAAGAACAACTGGATATTGATGCAAAAATAGCAGCTGCTACTGCCAAAATTGCTGTTTTAAATAATTCTAATACTCAGTATCTCAAACCTTGCACGAATGATATGAATTCGTATTACGATGAAGGAAATGTGATGACTGGCAAAGAAGTTACTCTCAACCCTCATGCGGAAGAATATATGCCAAAGAAATCTTCCCAGCAAGGAATTGCATTATATTTCAACATTTTCAACATATTCATCATAATGTCATCTCCTATTAGTGGAGAGCAGCGCCTCACAAACTGAACCAAACTCAGCAGCATATTGTCACCGTTTTGTTCATCTTAATTGTCAAATATTCCGCGTATATTTATTTGCATGTCCGTTTCCATTTACACTTTTTAATGCGCATTTTCAATACATCTAAATAGTTAGATAGAAAAACCCTCAGAGATTGCACATTCTGTTACTTCTCCCCACCCCACTAACTTGCCGGATCTGCCACGCCCCCTTATTCCGGCACCTCGGAATTAACAAATTAAGCACTGGGCAGGGGTAACAATAATTTGATCTTCAATTACTTTTGATATGTGATATTTAGACATCCAAATAAATTTCTCAATCACATTATCATCAAATTACTTTACTTCAGTAAACAGCACCAGAAAAACTATTAGTCACAAGCTCAGACAAAGGGGTTGTACTCCTTTCTGACATATAGCATTACGGTATGTTCTAAAATCAGAAACTATTGTCCCTCCTCTCCTAGATGTTAAAAACTTGAAAGTGGTGAGTATCCAACATGGCATGTAATGGCAATTGTATTAATATACATTGCTTAGCAAGAATAAATCATGTGTAAACTCCAACTGCCTTCTGTGTGTTTCAATATACATTACAGGTAACTACTTTAGATACCATGATTGGCAATGACCACTAAAATTTGCATCTATCAGTGAAAAACACACAACAAATATGTAAACTGCCTGTATTCTGATTTGAGCACAAGACTAAGGAATAAACCAGACAATTATCACATTAGATAATATTCACATTATGCACCATGGCTAGCATGTCAGTGATGACAACAGCATTTGTTCAAGTAAATCATATCAACAGCATTTCTGCTGCTATTTGGACCACTTTCTCTGCCTCATTGGGTCTCATTCACTAAGCATGCGTATGCACAAATTTGTGTGTGAAACCTGCATAAAAACGTTTTCATGAACAAATCATGATTCACTAAAACTTTCGTACTCAAATTTATTCTAAATATAAGAAAAAAGATAGGAACAGCTGAAAGCACACGTGCGAAAAAATCACCAGTGTCTTTCTTTCTCTCTCTCTGTACGACAAAATGACAAATTGTATGTTTCATCTTAGGATAATAGTTATATCCTTTAAATTATATATATATATATATATATATA